>NC_141048.1:21500851-21520851 GCF_041138505.1 Cibotium barometz
AGTGCACAAGGATGCCAAGTGTCTAGCAAGGGTGCCTGGAAATTTGAAATTTTTAGTTGTAGTTGAGCTCTTTTGAAGTCTAGTTCAGCCCCATGCATGCCTACTTAGCTCACATGAAGTGGTGGAGAGAAGGGGAATGAACAAGAGTCACTTTAGTCTAACTCAAGAGTGTAAAACCCATTCAATTTCTGTTCTTTGTATAATTTCCCAATGCAAGAGTGTTTCACATTCTTGGGAATTTTACATCCATTTAGAGGGCTTCACATGGAAAGGAGTGCCTAGGCAGGTACAGTACATCCTCCCCTCCCTTAAAGAAATTGAGATGTCCTCATCTCAAAAATAAGATAGGAAAATCATGATGTAACTTAGGTTCTTCTTCCCACATGGCATCCTCTTCTGTGAAATCCTTCCATTGAACTCGATGTTCACAGATGACTCTATTCCTAAGGTTTCTTTCTTGAGAGTCTAAAATTCTATTGGTCTGCAACTCAAGGACTCCTTAAGTCGGCATTACAATTTGTTCATCATCAAGAACATAATTGAGGTAGCTACATAGGGTTTAACAAACTTGCATGAAATACATCATGAATCTTGAGATAAATGGGTAGGCAAAGCTTGTAGGCATGCTTGCTTAGACACTTGACAATAATTTTATAAGGTCTATAGTATCGTGTGCTAAGTTTCTTGTACTATTCGAAAGATAGAGAGTTCCATTTTTGTCATACTCGAAGAAAAACCTTGTCTTCTTCCTTGATGGCTTGTGCCAATCTTTTAGTGTCAATATAATGCTTTTAGCGATTTTGAGCAACTCTGATATCCTTAAGAATTTCTCTGGTCTGCTCATCCATTTCCTCAAGCATGCACTTCAAGGCTTCAACTCTCATGGTAGAATCAAAGAAGTTTAGGGGAGAAGCATTTCTGACCATAAAGGGCTCTAAAAGGTTACATACCTATGCTCTAATGATAGGATGTACTATAAGCGACTTCCACCAGAGGAAGATATTGAATCCAAATTTGGGGTTCCATGCTACAATAGGCCCTTAGGATATCTTCAATGACTTGATTGAGTCTCTCTATTTGGTCGTAACACTATTGCAAGCAAAATAGGTAACTGACGAGGGTTACCTAAAAAGATTCCCTCCGAAAATGTGTGAAATCTCAAAAATGGCTTAAAAACATAGTTTTTTGAAAACACATCTAGAATTCCATGTACAAATTTAAAAAATACATGAATTTTGCTATTTTTTTCAAGATTGAAAACACATGTGACCTTCGTAGATTTATAAACTGCTGTTGTTTGTGACATAAAAATAAACTTGACTTACAAAATTATATAAGAGTCTACATAACTTAAAGAAATATCAATCTTTTTCAAATAAAGAATTATTTTATAAATTTCATGAATATAGGACACTTTTTTTAATGGACTTTTTGGGATAAATTCTACCACTATGCATAAATATGAACATTATTTGATAAGCACTCAAAGAATATTAGAATGCATAACAATATAAGCTCCATAATTTATGAAAAAATCTACAAACATCCTTGAGTCTATTTCTAGACCCAAATAGTAAAGCCTTTAGTATATACTTACCTTGATAGTTTGCATGATATAATTATTTGCTCTATTATTTATAAGCAGATAGTGGGCATGATATACAACCAATGCTAAGAGTTTGAAGAGGTCAACTTATAGGTGTGCAAAGGTAGACTTGTATTCATATATTTTTTCTTTAATTCTATGCAAAACATCAAGTTTTACGAAAAAGTTGATGTTTTGTATAAAATCGATGTAAAACATTAGCTTTTTCATAAAACTTAATGTTTTGCATCAACTCGATGCAAAACATCGAGTTGTGTGGAAAAGTTGATGTTTTACATCAACTCGATGCAAAACATCAACTTTTCCACGCAACTCGATGTTGTGCATCGAGTTGATGCAAAACATCAACTTTTCTACACAACTCAATGTTTTGCATCAAAATTGATGCAAAACATCAACTTTTTCACACAACTCGATGTTTTGCAGCAAGTTACTTTGTGATGCATGCAAATCGCAGCAAAACATAGTCGTGTTCATACTCAAAATTTGTGGAATAGGTCGTCTGAGCATGCCATCGTGGACGGAATCGCTAAAACAGGCTGTTTGTGAAAATCAATCTCAAGTTTTGTGGTAGAGTTGATATTTTGCATCAACTTTGATGCAAAACATCGAGTTGTGTGAAAAAGTTGATGTTTTGCATCAACTTTGATGCAAAACATCGAGTTGTGTGGAAAAGTTGATGTTTTACATCAACTTTGATGCAAAACATCGAGTTTTGCATCAAAGTTGATGTAAAACATCAACTTTTCCACACAACTCGATGTTTTGCATCGCGTTGATGCATTGAGTTGATGCAAAACATCAAGTTTTATAAAAAGTTGATGGGGGTTGAGAAGAAGAAAGTCATTGATATAAATTAGAAAAAACCATAAAATTTGATTTTACCTCCAAGTTTGGCTTGATTCTCTATTAGCAGTGAAGCCCCTGACCAATCAATTGGTCCACCAAGAGGAAAAGAGGAACTCCAAGAGTTGTTGTAGAGAGAGAGAGCTCCAAGCTCCCAAGAGAGAGAAAAATTTAAGGGATAATAGAAAATATGATTATTTTAATATAATACTGGCATAGTATAGCTCCAATATTTTTTTACAAATGACTGAGGGTCTATTTATAGGTGAGGGAGGCCACCAACCAAGTGCAACTGGCTCTAGAATTTTCCAGGTTCAGTTTGACTCAATTTGGACAAGATTTGGACCCGTTTGGCTCCCTTTTTTATTTGGTTTGATCCAGGATAGAGCAAAGATAAAAATATCACAATTTTTTTTGAATTAAAAACCTTTCCACACATGTGAAATAGGTGCCTACCTCAAGAGTCCCCCTCTCCTTACCAAGGTGTTAAAAAGGCATCATTATTCCAAAATATCTCATTCGTTTAGTAATATCTCATAATTTTTAACTAATAAACCTTGTAGGAAAGAACTTTGCAAGTGCACCACAGATCTCGACAAGGATCCAACTCTACAAAATAAGCGAAAGAAGGTGTGGGCTTACTTTGACAAGGTTGTGGACAACTATGTTAAAGAGCACAACAACTCAAGAAGAACAAAGTGTGTTCAAAATAGATGTGACCGAATTCATCAAGCTTGTTAGTGAGAGTTGGGGAGAAACCTCCATTACATATTACATGGTAAGATATTCTCATCTTAATTATTTTCGTTCATTGCTTACTAAAATTCCATAAACATTTTTCACATTTTTTCATAGCACATTGTATATGCACATGACCGTATTTTCTACAAAAATACGGGTCCTTGGATATGTTCAGCACCCAAGGCATGGAAAAATCACATTACACAGCCAAAGAAGTGTACTTCAAGAATACTCAACATGGTGGAGGGAAAACACGTAGCAATTATCTTATGGAGATGTTTAATTGGTTTAGCAATGGAGATGGGTGGAGGGCAATTATGTTATCTTGCAATAAATGTTACTAGGGAAAAGGCTTGAATGTCAGTAATTGCTAAAGCCTCACGACTCAAAAGGAAGGAGGCAAACATAGAGAAGTGGAATGGAAGTTTAAGAGCAGGCCATGTCGCATGGCATGCCACAATGGCAAGACATGGCAGACATTGGGTTAAACGTGTCTAATTTGGTGGTTTTGCCGATTTCAGACTATCTGAACACATTATAAATGACTTTATATAAAGGTGTAATAGTCTCATTCATTCTCATTTCTATATTTTGACTTCACTTTTTGCCATGGCTCGCACGAAAAACACTGCACGTAAGCATCCACCATCACCTCATCATCCTCCACCGCCACCTCCACCTCTCTCTCCCCCTCATCCAGACACCACTAACCCAGCCACCACCACTTACCCTGATCGAGAGACAGGGAGTGATGTTGACCCTGATGATGGAGTGCCACAAGCTGATATTCCTATCCCCCCAATACGTTCCACAACTGGGGGGAAGAGCTTGCATCGAGGCATGGGTCCGTTGCCAACACGAGAAGAGGTGGCAGCAACAGCAACAACAGAAGCAGCAGTAACAGAAGTAGCAACAACAAAACTGAAAGAGCTCCATCATCCTCTCAGTGCAAATGTGCATGAGATTGGAGTGCTCATGCATGTCCTCCTCAACCACCTGCAAAAAACCCTCCTCCTCATGCCCCCAAGAGGAAACAACGCAATGGCATGGTAGCTCTAGAGGAGATTCGGAGGTTCCAGAAGAGTGTCCGCCTCCTCATCTCGAGAGCTCCTTTTGCACATCTTGTCAAAGAGATACTATACAATTTAGGGGGCCGAGATAAGAGGATGCAAAGCCCTGCCTTGGTTGTAATCCAAGAAGCAGTAGAGGCATTTTTGGTCACCATGTTTGAAGATTCTAACCTATGTGCAATCTATGCAAAGTGGGTCGCAATCATGTGTAAAGACATGAAGCTGGCACGCACCATTCGACGTGATAACCTCTGAATAGTTTCCCTTATGATGTATATGATTGGACAATGTAAAACTTCACTTAATATATTCTCTTTTTAGTGCTTCTCAAGATGTCCATCAAGGCCTTGATTGCATGTGTATTTTTGTATCAAAAAAACTTAAATGTATTTTATTTGTATATTTCATTTACAAGGGTGATTTGTATATTTCACTTGTTATTAGTAAGTATAGTTTGAAGACTTAAAAAAGTTAAAAAAAAACCCCAACCTGAACAGGCCCAGACAGGAAGCGTGTCTGGGCAAAAGTTGCCCTATTCAGGTTGGGGGTCTTTTTGCCTTTGTAAACCTTCCTCTCAACCATATGTATTAATATTTTTTTGTTTTAATATTATTTAGTTGTAAATTGCTTGGTGATAGCAAAACTTGCAATTTATGATAACTAGGTGATATCGGGCCAGTGTGAAGGCACCACATCTTTTATGATCTTAATACTACTTTGTAAGGCAGTACATATCTTTAATTTTAAGTACCTAATTTATAATAATGTCTATATAAATGCTTATACATGACAATTGAAGGCGTTAAAATGCAAATAGAGCCCTAACATAAACAGGGTGACTTTTGCCCAGACAACAAGCCTATCTGGGCAAAAGTTGCCCTGTTCAGGTTAGGGCTATTTTTGTATTTGGTGGCCTCTAATTATGTGCAAACATTTATATGTATTCATATTCACATATACATAGGCCTTACTATCAATTAAAGCTGAGTATTGGCTAAATTAGATAAAACTATACTCATGTAAGAACTACACTCATGTAAGAACTCTCTCCTTCCATGTGTAAGAACTCTCTCATCATGTAAAAGAGTATCTTTTATGATCTTAATATTACTTTATAAGGCACTATATATCTTTAATTTTAAGCACCTAGTTTATAGAAAATCTTATATGAATGCTTATACATGACAAATGAAGGCTAAAAAATATAAAAGGATCCCCAACCTGAACAAGGTGCTTTTGCCCAGACGCAAGCCTATCAGGGCAAAAGTCACCATGTTCAGGTTGGGGCTATTTTTGTATTTGGTGGCCTCCAATTGTCATGTACAAGCATTTACCAAGTAGTCACATTCACATACACATAGGCCTTGCTATCAATTAGAGCTCGGTGTTGGCTAAATCAGATAGAACTACACACTCATTGTGGTTAGAGAGAGGACATGGGGGACATCATGGGAAGTTGGCCCAAATTAATCATTACTAATACCACAAACTAAACATGCATGTAATCTAGTGTTATCCACAATGGCTCTCTCTCTCTCTCTCTCTCTCTCTCTCTCTCTCTCTCTCTCTCTCATATCATGAAAACTTACATTATTCAAACTTTATGTAGACATTATGTATAAAAAAACCCACTTGTATTAATAAAAAGGATTTACATTGATTGTCAAACACAGTATCTACGATAAATTTTCAAGCTAACTCATAATGTTCTTGAGACACCTAGCTCTTCTTGCTAAGTGGAAGGGTCCCCGACAATATGGCATTAACGACACAATCTGGGTCCTTCTCTCACCAATACTCTCTGCAAATACAGTGTGTGTGAGCACTTTAGAAGCGTAACCCCCTTGGAAGGCAGCATACGCTGTAGCCTTGTTTTGATGAGCACTATCTTATCAGCGTTTCTTGGAATCGTTGACAAGCATAGGACCTTGCTAAGTACTTTGAGGGCTAACATGTAGAAGCTTACCATGGGATTGAATGCATTGTGCACCACAACAAGGTGTTGAGGTGCAATACGACCCATGTAATGGGCCAAGGCAACATCTCTTCCAAAACCCTCGCGTGTGCCACCTTTATGTTGAGCCCAAGCATCTACAGAGACTATATGCTACACACAAGAAAGAGGATTAGTGGAGTTCTAGTAGTATTATCAATTATATTTATTAAATTCATACATAATTTATATTACCATGTGTTTGAAATCAAAGCTAACCACCTCAGGCTTGCAAATGTCATTGGAGGACTTGTGTTCCTCTAACGACACTAATGTAGCATCCTCAGACTTTCTGGTCGGTGGCAATTCTTCCTAAGCTTTTCTAAACTCCTCCTCAATCCGAAAGGCTTTGATCAGCCTCTGCAATTTGCTAATTTCAAGATCATCACCACTCATGCACACCACCCTGCACTGGAACAAGCCCTTGTTGCAAAGCCTCCGAGCCCTTGTTGTCGATGGGAAATTCATCGTTCACAACAGCAAACAAGGAGAGGCACTTGGCTTGGTTGAGCTTGTAGACCTTTTCTAGGTCATGTAAAAAGAGGAATTCCTCCCCTTCAATCACCACATAGCTAAGCTTACTAAGCTCAAGCTATGGCATCTCATGTGTAGTCTCCTTTCCCTTGCCCACATCTGGTACATCTAGGGTGCCCTCTATAGGACCCTCCCCCACCTCTTCTCCACCCTCTGTTGTGGCTGAGGCACTTGTCTCTCCAGAGTATGGCACCAATTCCTTTGACAAGGATGCTTCACCAGATTGAGGTGCCTCAATTTGGATGAGGAGATCTTTGGCCATAACAGCCTCAACAAGCTAGTTGAGGACCTCAGGTTTAGGATCCTCCTCCTTGCCTTGTACCATGCCTCCAATTGAGACATCTTCCACCTCTACATCTTCATCAGAGTCTTGCTCACCAAAGGTATATGAAAGTGGCAACCCAAGAGAGGAAATCAAGGCCAATCTTCCCCCTCTGGAAGTGCAAGCATCTCCTCCTTGGTGATTTGCTTGTAGTGACCATCAAGGAGCACAATATCTTGGAATTTTTGCAACCTCCTGAGGGCATTTGTGTCATTCTTGTTGATATATTGTAGGAGATTGCATGGCACCCAATCATCGTCCTCCTGTGGTAGCTTGACAGTCCAAGGCCTCATGTACTCCTCCATGTAGTCAAGAGTACCTCTGTAGTCCTCTTCTGCCAAGAGGATGGTCGTTCCAAAGTCAATCTCGCGGGAGAAGATGAAGAAAAGTTCCTCTCTGTCAGGCCACTCGGTTCTCTTCAAGAACTCAAGAAACCTCTCATATGCCATGTTTGGGTCGTCCATGCTGGAAGGGAGTGATGAATGCTAGAAATGGAGAGATGAGTGGTGAAAGAGAGGAACTTCAAAACAAAGTGTTAGAAAGTGAGAGAGGTCCTATATTTATAAACCTCAAAATTAAACATTGGGCATTTCAGACTATAACATAAGTGACCAATAAATAACCCCGAATTTATATAAAAATATAAATTAAATCGACAAGACATAACACAAGTGGTCATTCACAAGGACCCATCATTTTATAATAGGTTTGATACAAAACCATCTTAATTTTAAATTTAAAAAAAACAAATAGCCCCTCGACGACTTGCGACACTAATTTTGAAGTTAAAATTTACATCCACCATTACTCTAGTCTTTGCAAACCTTTAAGCTCTTCTCCAAACATCTTCCAATCCAAACAAGGAGATTCAAGTGTAATAAATAAAACAACATATTAAAAAAATACAAAGCAATGCAAATTTACAAATATCAAAGCTCACCTTTCGTCGGCCAATCTTGATGCTTGCTTCTTGGACAAATCTCAGAATGAGAAAATGCTCCCAAACATCTCCTAAGCTCCATTCATTTCTTGCATTCACCACTTCAATTGAACCATCAGGAAGAGTCACAGATAAATATATGGGTGTATCCACATCCTCACTTGACTGTAAGGGAACCCACTCCCCATTCTTCTTCATCCATCATTCATAGAAAAATCGAATGGATAAGCTCTGACGAGTCCTCAAGTATCTAAAGGTCACGCTTGAAGGCACCACTTTACATGAGTAGATGTCCCCTTTGTGAACAATATTCTATCCAATTCCCAAGACATTGTTAATTTGTTCAATTTGTAATTTCTTGCAAATGAACATTGTTGGGGTGGGTTGTGGAGAAAGCTTAGAGAACATAAATATAAATAGATGGATTGGGGCAAACCATCCAAGCTCCACAGACTTAGAGGTCTTAGAGAATTTTAAGGAAGAGTGTATGTCAGAATACATCTTGTTTTTTAAAGCATTAACACTCCACCTATCCGGAACTGGCCACTCTAAACCATATAAAGAGTCCATATGGATCTCCTCAAGGCTACCATATTCTGTAGGCCGAGAAGGGACTTTGTAAGAGTGTGTGTAAAAGAATATATTTTTGTTGAAGAGGGCTCTATGATTCTCACCTGGAAACATAAGCTCACTTGTTGTACTATGAAAAGCACTAAACGCACCAGTGAGGCTTCTCAAGGGTTGTTCTTCAATATAGCTTGATGGGAAAATGTCTGCAACCCACATACCATAATTAGTAAAAACAAAACAAGCCATTTCCAAAAAAAAAATACAACCACATACTTACAGTTGCAAGGGAGCCTATTCCTCTCCATGGAAGGAGGAAGATACATGTATAGCCATGTAGACATGTTGTACTATTGCCTTGATTTCTTCATTATTATCCTTCTTGAAATGAAGAATCCTTCCCTTCCAATGGTGTTCCAAAACACCACGGTTAAGAACTCGATGTGGACCTATGGCACACTCAACCATGGGTACTCCTCATAATGGGGGATATAGAAACATGAGCTAGTCAGTGCCTGGATAATACAATATGAGGATGTAGCATTGACATCCAATAATACTTTAGTGGCTATGATGGACTCATGTTAGGTGAGGCAATCATGGTCATCTTAAGTGGATGTTTACACATGTATGCCAAGCTCAATTGACTGCTTAACACAATCGATTAAGTATTCTATAGGTAACTCATGAGTCCCACCATATTCCCTCCTCCTACACATGTTCCTTTCCAAACCTCGTCTTTCCCTCCTCCACCTGTTATGGCCATACCCCAAGTGTTCTCTCCTCCTACACATGTTCCTCTAGCTACCCTCCTCCTACACATGTTCCTCCAGCTACCCTCCTCCTACACATGTTCCTTCCCAAACCTTGTCTTTCCCTCCACTTGCTACAAGCATCCCCCATGAGTTCTCTCCTCCTGCTAACGACTACTAGATTTCTTGAAACTAAACATGACAGATAGGTCGACAAAGGTGGATGAGCCAGAGGAGTGACAAGCCTGCTCAAAATGTGTGTGTGTGTGTGTGTGTGTGTGTGTGTGTGTGTGTGTGTGTGTGTGTGTGTGTGTGTGAGAGAGAGAGAGAGAGAGAGAGAGCTTACGAGGGCCTTTCGAAAACAAGGGCTAAAAGAAAGGAGCCTCTTCCCCTTCTATTGTGAAACATAACAAATCTACATAGAGAGACTACATATAATAGAAGGCATGAGTTCCCCCACGACCACCCCCTCCCTCTCCTCCTTCTCTCTCTCTTCTTCCCTTTACTCGTCAAATGAGTTGTTTATGGCCTTTTATAGAGAATTGTGAGACCTTAAATAGAAAGAGTATGGGTGAATGCATGGAAATAGAAAGCATATGGGGGGTCATCATTTCATTGCCTTAAGTAGAGAGGACATGGAGGGGTTGTTAGAACATGAAGTCAAAGTGAGTGTTCTAGTGTGTCTAGAGTCAGTTTTATGTCTAGTCTTTGTGTGAGTGCCATGTGGCATATTGGGATTTATCCCATATACATGTGACACTTAGAGTGTGTGTGCCTATCCTATAAAGGCATTGTACTTTCTAGTCTTATAAATCAATCAACATCAAGCTCTCTTGGTCTACATGTGAGTACTTTGGTTATCATTGCTTGCACTTGTATCTTCATTATGTCTTTCCATTCGTTCCTGTGCCTTCATGTGGTATCAGAGCCAGCTCCCTTTCTCCTTGGTCTTCCAAGGGATTGAGTTGAGGGAGGCCAAGAAAGAGAAGCCTCTCTCTCTCTTTCTCCTTGGAAGGCTGCCCTTCCCTCAACCCCTTCATGTGGAGTTGCCCTTTGATCTTCATCGCCATGTTTCTGGAATTGAGACCAGCGACCATTGTGACGGCCATATCTTTTGACAGTATTTGAATTTCAACTTGAAATCTGTAGCAAAGTTGTAGAGGACTTTGTGAACTTCATTTTTTTGTTTTTACATCTTTGCAATCCGAGGTTCTGGTGAAAAGTTATGGCCCCTGCAAGAAAGTGACGAAATTTTTCCTGCGCGATTTTTTTTGTTTGCCCACGAGTTCCTGCTGCCCGTCATCTCTTGGAAGTTGCCCGCCACCACTCTTCCTGAAGCTGGTGCTTACTTCTCTACATTCGTGGAGATGATTCGTGGAGTTGATTCGATCTGATCTGCACAGCAGCAAGACATTGCTGATTCGTGGAGTTGCTTTAACTTGATCTGCAGAAGCAGCAAGACATTGTTGATTCGTATTTCTCCTGCTGCCTCCCTCTTCCACGTGTTCACATCTCTCATGTTGCCTCCCTCTTCCACAACCTGATCGGCATCGACTATCTCCTTCAATTTCATCACCTCGCAATCTGAAAATCGAAGTCTGTAGCATGTAAAATTTGGGGATTTGCAAAATCTATGTAAATTCAGTCCTTATTTTCACATTTATTTGGAAATTTTGCTACATTAATCAAGATTGATCCAAGTTAAGGCATCATATCCGACATTGGGGACTCTTCGATCAAGGTTTTGAGAGTCATGCTATGATTGCTCCACTCAGCTGCTCCTATGGCCGTCACCGACATATCCTTCGGGGACATTTTGTGCTTCACCGACACTTCATTCGGGTGCACGAATGGGCATACCCATGTATGCAGCAGCTATGTGGAGGACATCTCTCATCAAAGAGATCTCATTTTCTTATTTATTCTATGTGTGCTAAGGTACTCTGCCTTGGAGTCCCCCTAAAATGAATGCAAATAAATCATGTGTGTTGAGTCAATAAAGGTTCACAGCCTTGGATTGTCCTCCTAAAATGTTGTAATCTTTCCTATTTTTTCGTGTCTGACTCCCCACCATTCTGTTATGGAGTCAGGAGGGGGATGTATTGTGGAGTCATGTATTGGCTTTGATAGGATCTCAGGTTGCTCCAGTTGTCTAGACCTCTGAGTTGTTCATGCATCCATGCATGATGAGCCTCTGAGCCATGCTTGGTGAGCCTCTGAGTCATTTGTACCATGCTCCACTAGCCTCTGAGCCATGCTCACTTGTTGCCTCTGAGATTGTGTGGGAACTATGTCTAGTTCTAACTTGGAGGTTGGTAGTCCGTCATTGCCATGTTCTGTTCTTGGCTCATTCCAGTAGTCTCTCACCTTGCCTTCATCGGGGGTGTTAGAACATGAAGTCAAAGTGAGTGTTCTAGTGTGTCTAGAGTGAGTTTTATGTCTAGTCTTTGTGTGAGTGCCATGTGGCATATTGGGATTTATCCCATATACATGTGACACTTAGAGTGTGTGTGCCTATCCTATAAAGGCATTGTACTTTCTAGTCTTATAAATCAATCAACATCAAGCTCTCTTGGTCTACATGTGAGTACTTTGGTTATCATTGCTTGCACTTGTATCTTCATTATGTCTTTCCATTCGTTCGTGTGCCTTCAGGGGTGAATGCATGCAAATAGCAAGCATATGGAGGGTCATCATTTCATTGACTTTTCAAGCCATACTAAAATGGAACCTTAGAAAAACACTCTTATTCTTGAAAATCTCACATAATATATTTAATGGAAATGCAAAAAATATTTTGGTAGCATATTTGGTGATGGTGTGGTGGCCCTTCGCCTAGAGAGAGAGAGAGAGAGAGAGAGAGAGAGAGAGAGAGAGAGAGAGAGAGAGAGAACGTTTTATGCCCCACGGTCAACATTAATGATTAGAAACCTTACAAAAGTGAAGGTTCATATTTGCTCCCCAAGGTTAACTAAGCATCAAAGCAAACCGTGTTAGCTAGGAACGAGAATGGAAGGAGGTAGGAAACCGATTGTGAGTAGAAGAAGAGCTAGCAAAGCTATTATGGATTTAACTAATCTGAAAAACACTATCCAAAAGTTGAGTTAAGCTTCTCTAAAAAGTCTCACATGTTAGTCTTTTGAATAATACAATACTAGTATTGTACCCGCGCATTATTGCTGCGGGGGCCGACCAAGGTTCCAGAAAAGAACTATTCCCTCTCTACAACCCTCTCTCTCTCTCTCTCTCTCTTTCACACACACACACACACACATGCACATACACACACACATGCACATGCACATGGCCCTCTCCCTCTCTCTGTCACGTACACACACTCTCAAATGTTGAAACTCTCTCTCTCTCTCATATGCACACACATTTACACACCCGCTCTCTCTCTCTCTCTCTCTCTCTCTCACACACACACACACGTATGCACACATACACACACACACACACTCTCTCTCTCTCTCTCTCTCACACACACACACATGCATACATACACATGTAAATATATAGTATATACAATATTATGTTTTAGATACATATACCTATACATAGACACATATATTTATACATGTATACGTGTATTTAAAAATATAAATACAAACATCAACATAATTCAATTAATTTTGATTAAATTTTAATGTGCGGAGATGGATGATAAGCGCGTTGGTCACTTTTAAATATATAGATAGATATATCATACACACATCGAAACACACACACCCACACACACACACACACACATATATTATATGTGTGTGTGTGTGTGTGTGTGTATTTGTGTGTGTGTGTGTGTATACATATACATACATACATATGTATGTATGCATGTATAAATGTATAAATGTAAATAAAAACATACATACACATGTATACACATATATACATAAATGTTTTTTTATTTAATTTATATTTCTGTTTGTATTTTATTACAAGCTACTTTTTATTCGCTCTCTCTCTCTTTTCACCCTCTCCCTCATTACATCTCTCTCTCTCTCTTTCTCTCCAGGTCTGCCCCATCTCACTCTCTCTCAAGCACATTCTACACATAGATGCAGATGTAGGCACATGCATGCATATACTCTCTCTCTCTCTCTCTCTCTCTCTCTCTCTCACACACACACACACACACACACACACATGTACACACCACACATACACTAATGCAAATGCACACTCTCTCCTCTCATACAAACTGTCTCCTACGTAGAAATTCTTTGCCTCTCTCTCTCTCTCTCTCTCTCTCTCTCACACACACACACACACACACACACACATGTACACACCGCACAAACACTAATGCAAACGCACACTCTTTCCTCCCACACAAACTATCTCTTACATAGAAATTCTTTGCCTCTCTCTCTCTCTCATGCACACACTCTCTCTCTCTCTCCTCACGCACTCTCTCTCACATAGAAACTCTCTCTCTCTCTCTCTCTCTCTCTCTCACACACACACACACACACAAATAGATTTACACACACATATATAATTTTAATTAATTAAATTTTAGATTAAATTTTAATGGTAGGGATGAGTGGTGAGGTGTGCTCACTGTCAAATAATTGCATCTTACATGTAATGTCTCTCTCTCCCTCTCTCCCTCTCTCTCTCTCTCTCTACAACCCTCTCTCTCTCTCTCTCTCTTTCACACACACACACACACACACACACACACACACATGCACATGGCCCTCTCCCTCTCTCTGTCATGTACACACACTCTCAAATGTTGAAACTCTCTCTCTCTCTCTCTCATATGCACACACATATACATACCTACTCTCTCTCTCTCTCACTCTCTCTCTCTCACACACACACACATGCACACACTCCCTCTCTCTTCTTACACTCTCCCACACATAGAAGCTCTCTCTCTCTCTCTCTCTCTCTCTCTCTCTCTCTCTCTCTCTCACACACACACACACACACGCACGCACGTATGCACACATACTCTCTCTCTCTCCCTCTCTCTCTCTCACGCACACATACACATATGTAAATATATAGTATATACAATATTATGTTTTAGATACATATACCTATACATAGACACATATACTTATACATATATACATGTATTTAAAAATATAAATACAAACATCAACATAATTTAATTAATTTTGATTAAATTTTAATGTGCGGAGATGGGTGATAAGCTGTGGTCACTTTTAAATATATAGATAGATATATCATACACACATCAAAACACACACATATACACACACACACAAACATATATATATATATATACTAGTATTGGACCCGTGGGCTCAGTTTCTCCAATTTAGGTCATGTTTTAAGTAAACACAATACATTATTTCAAGTGACTTCATATATACATATCTCAAAATAACATCCATGTCTCGTAGATTTATAGTGAAAACAAAAATATCATAGTAATGTAGCATACGAAGATGCAAAAAAGGACCAATATTACATATTCTCAAAATGCACCACAAAATACGTATTCTCAGTCAGTAATGTTAGAATCAACAAATTGAATTTTTCTCTTGTGAGAAGGATCATTCATTTGTCTCCTCACAATACGCTCTCTATTGTAAAGCGGTGATCCATCCCGCACATGCTCTACTATCGTCGATGAATGCAAAGAACCTGCACAAACGAAACAACGATAAATCAAATCTCAAAAGGACCTGCACATAACGACACATAAAATCTCAAAAAAATCTTATAATAGAAAAACATAATCAAAATTACCTCGTACAATAGAACATCGAGTGGATGGTACATGAGGAGCTCTAGTATAAAACCTATAACGAATACCAATGGTCATGATGGATGTAAGAAACAACTAGTCATCGGGTACTGAATACCCCTCAAATGATGCAAAGCATCTGTCCATCTCTCTCCAAAACAAATAGACACCCCACTCCACCGATCCCGTGCATCTCGATGCCTTCGTCGACAACTCTTACCATAAACGTATCAATGTCATGCAATATCCTAAAATCAAAGCATAACAAATAGGTTATACAATTATTTATATATAGGTTCAAAAAATATTTATACAATGCCTAACAATTACACTTATACTTACCCATCCCTATAAGCATCAATCATAATCCCTGCTACGTGACCTGCAGTAATAGGAGCTGACCATAGTGGTGGCTCTGTAGTAGTACAGATAGACACCAGTATAGAATGTCATGTTCCATACTTTGTAATCAAGAAAAGTTATGTGAGTATAGAGAATAACTCACCTACTATCCTCAAAAACATAAACAACAAAAATAGATACTTTTACCATGGACAAATATGTATAAAAAAAGAAATCACAACAAAATTAATCAAATTGCAGAACTTAAATAAGAAACCTGACTTGTCATTCTGAAGTCATCAAGATCTCCTTATAAACAATATTGTTTGTTGTAGGTGTATAACTTTGAAGATCATCAAATGAACACTCCACATTAGCGTTATCCTCAAGTAACACCTTCACAGCATGAGGAGACCATGCTCGTGACAACGCGACATACAATTGCCCATGAGTAAACACTGGAGTCACCAAATACAACCCCAAGACATTTAGGGTTTGGCCTTGTGATTTGTTTATTGACATGCCAAATGCCAGCACACGGGAAACTGTCTCCGCCTCATGGTGAATGGTAGTTGGGCCTCGCTGCATATAAAGGTAATCTGTGGAAGAAATACTCTTTCACCAACTTTAGTACCAGTGATGATTTCAGTCTCCAAGACTTTAGAGTGAAAGGCCTTACATATCATCCGTGTACCATTACAGATTCCACGTCTTGGATCCAAGTTACGAAGCAAAATAACAGGAGCTTCTAACTTTAAAACCAAGCAGTGAGGTGGATATCCGCCCTGAAGGTCAATTGTGTTCAAAAATTCTGTGGAATATATGAATGAATTTTCATCATTTTCAAGAATTGAATCTGCACTGAAATATTGCTTAGGCTCACCAGGCATTGCATCCAAAGCTGTCTTATTCACAATATCGACTTGACTATTTATCGGAGAGCAAGAATAGCACGCTCACTAAAGTATGAAGCATATGTCGTAGTGATAGCCAATTCAGAGTATACCCAATGTTGTAGTGATAGCCAATTCAGAGTATACCCAATGTACCAAGTATGAAGCATATGTCGTAGTGATAGCCAATTCAGAGTATACCCAATGTACCAAGTCTTTAAGAGTCGATCTTTGCAAGACCATATTACTTGGTAGTGTCACCATCGTATTATCATCGCTACAATCCACTCCATTCCCAATATTCATGACCCACTGTTTAAACTCATTGCATCCATTAGTATTGCTTGATTGAATATGCATATTTCCAGTTAACTTTAGAACTTTGATAGAGTTCCATAGAAAGGAACGACACAATGCTGTATCAACAATATCCTCACGTCTTCCCTTCATAATAACAGGCAAGATTTGTCTAAAATCTCCCCCCATTAATACAACCTTTCCACCAAATGGCTTATCTGAGAATAATACATCTTGTAAGCTCTTATCCAATGCTTCAAAAGCATAACGATGAATTATTGGAGCCTCATCCCAAATAATGAGCTTACAAACTCTCAAAACCTCAGCAAGTTGTCCATGTACAGGAATTTTGCAAGTTGAAGAATTGTTTAGCTCCAGAGGTATCTTGAATCTAGAATGTGCAGTACACGTCCATTCGCCAAGAGTAGAGAAGCAATACCTGACGATGCAGTGGCCAAAGCAACATACCCTTGTCCATGTACTCGCGCAAGCAAGCAATTATACAAATAGGTCTTGCCCGATCTCCCCGGACCATCTAGGAAAAAAATGTCACCTGCATCTGTCGCAATTGCATGCATTAGAGCATCGAAAGCAATACGCTGGCTATCTTGGTTGATGTTGACTCCATAGCACTTGACAGGTTAGATTGTTTGACAGTATCAAAAGATCTCTCTTCCAAAAGCAATCTATTTTCACCCAAGACTTCCAAATCAGTTCTATTTAGTTCAGGCATTCCTTGAAAATTTGCCAATGTCCGTCTTTGAGCACGAAGAATTTCTTCTAAAAGTATATGCATGCATGTGCGTACATCTGCATCTATGTGTAGAATGTGCTTGAGAGAGAGTGAGATGGGGCAGACCTGGAGAGAAAGAGAGAGAGAGAGAGAGAGAGAGAGAGAGAGAGAGATGTAATGAGGGAGAGGGTGAAAAGAGAGAGAGAGATAGAGAACAAAAAGTAGCTTTTAAAAAGATATAAACAGAAATATAAATTAAATAAAAAATATTTATGTATATATGTGTATACATGTGTGTGTATGTTTATACATACATATGTATGTATATACATATACATATACATATATATATATATATATATACAGGATTAAGGACAACCCCACCTCCCTCCACGTGGGCAAAGGAGGTGGGGCTAATTCAAAATAACCACTCCTCCTTCAAGCGTGAGGAGGAGCCAAATCTCACATCTTCCAATGTAATTTTGAATTTGAATCTAAGAAGATCTCATCTCACATCTTTCAATAAAATCTTTGTATACATGCTTACATACCTATAGATACACACACTTATATATATTATGTATGTATGTGTATCTATAGGTATGTAAGCATGTATATATAAATAGATTTATGTATGTTCATGCACACACACACACACAACACAGACACCAGCACATACAAACACACATACACACACTCGCACGCATGGACACACGTGCAACATATAGAGATATGTACACTTGCACACATACTCAAGCTTGCACATACACACACAAATATATATATTATGTGCATGTGTAAGAGAGAGAATATACATACACACACACACGTATATATATTATATATGTATGTGTATCTATAGGTATGTAAGCATGTATATATAAATAGATTTATATGTATATCGACGCACACATGTATGTTCATGCATACACACACACACATAACACACAGACACAAGCACATGATACGTGCACACACGCATACAAATACACATACACACACTCGCACACATGGACACACATGCAACATATACAGATATGCACACTTGCACATATACTCAAGCTTGCATATACACACAAGCACATAAATACACTCACATATACAAGTACGTGTACACACATGGACATGCACACTCACACACACACATATGCACCTGCACGTTGTCGTGCCACGGCACGTCTATGGTGTGAAATCATGCATGTGAGGCCATCAAATACAAATCCAGATGCATGAGTTAAGTGCCATGACGAGTCATTATATGATGCCTGAGTATATATGTTTATATTGTATATGAGATTCAATAAGATGAGCTGAGGCTCAGCCAGGTCTCAAAGCTTCTGACAGTGTGGTGTGAATTGTGGAGGATTTTTTTTTTATGCTTATGGAGAACTTTGGGGCTAGCAGACACCTTGTGCCTTGATAGGACTGGATTATGCTTGTGGTTCGACTGCTTTATTGATTCCATGAGATGATGAATTGCTCATAAGCTGTGCCTATTATGGTTGAGTTGATATTAACACTGAGACAGAGGATTTTATGGTACATAATGGTTGCGGTCTTGATCGTATGCTTTAGATGGCAAGGTTGTATATGCAGTAAGGATACCGAATGAAGCCTTTTGATGTGGTGTGGGAAACCTTAGCAAGGATAAAGGTTGATTTTTTTTTAATATGGTTATTACTTGAAATGTAAATGTGTGGGATGATAGGCGCAGTGGAAAAATTAAAAATGGAAAAAGCTTGATTATAGCTGAAAAAGGTGGTATGGGCCGACGTCCTCGCGGGGAAAGAGAGGAAGTGGCAGGCGGCGCTTATGGAAGGGGCTCTGCAGAAAAAAAACCAGGGAAGAGGGACGCTGCAGGAAACCAGAGAAAAGTGGGGGCGATTTGTGGCGAGGGGTAGCTGCAGGCTCTCGGGTATGACTGGAGCAGCGACGGGCTGCTGAGCTTGGAGGACGCTGACAGCCTGAGGCGCAGCTGTAGACAAAAAGCCAAAGGACAGGCGGGTTTGCGCAGCTGTGGCAGCGAAGAGGAAGGGCAGCCTGGCAAGGGACGGCCTCTCTGCTGAAGTGAAGGCTGACAAGCTGTGTGCCTGGGGGCTCTGAGAAACAGCCGCAGCAGACGATGGGAAAGGGGGGAAAGATGTGGCGCGTGTCTGACAAGCAAAAAAGGGATGAAGGCGCAAGGCTGCTGGTGAAAAGCTGACGGCGACTTGGAGAGGACACCAGTAGGCTGGTGACTGGAGTAGCTAGTCGAGGTGGCTGGCGAGGGTGATCGAGGCAGTGTAACAGGCGCTGAAGGGAGCCGCTGGGCACGTGAACGGGGTGTGATGCACTGAAGGCCGCTGGAGATGGAGACAGCGGTCCGCTTGCAGCTAAATCTGACTGTTCTGGTCTTGAATGACAATGCTTATGGGATGATCAAATGGAAGCAAAACCATGCAGGCTTTGACAAATTTGGACTTGACTTGTCCAACCCAGACTTGTGGAGTATGCTAGAAGCTATGGAGCTAAAGGGTATCGTGTAACAAAAGCTGACGATTATCTTAAACTCCTACATGAATGCCTCTTTCTATCTCCACCAGGAGTCAAGCTTATTGAGGAGAGCTATGCCGGATGATGGTGTTGTTTGCCTA
>NC_141048.1:24393351-24395851 GCF_041138505.1 Cibotium barometz
TGGAGATCAAGATTGATAACTCTTATGCTCTCTCTGATCATATGCCCTTAGAGTGGGAGTGGCATGTTAGTGATGGGGAGGAGGAGAAATTAAGCCACTTTCTTGCTAGGAAATTAAGAGTAAATAACTCATTATTGAAAGATGAACTATTTAGAAATTGTACTGAAGAAGCTATTAGAAGATTAAGGAAAAGAGGCATTGGTGAAGGAGCCTGGAGATCTTTTGCTACTAATGGAATGCAAGAAGTCATTAGAAGGGTAGGAAAGCTAAGAGCCTATGAGAGGAAACAGAGAAGAAAAAGGTGGAGTGACCAACTAGAAGTATTGCAAAGAAAAAGGCAATTGGGGAAGCTCTCAGATGAGGAGATCAACCTTTACACAAAGTGCCAACTAAGCCTCAAAGAGGAAGATGACAAACTGCAATGTTTAGACTGGGTGTCCTCAAAAGGAGTGCCATTTCCTCCAAAAAGAAACCTGATAGTAGACAATTATTTAAATTAGCTCAAGAGAGAGATAATAGGGAGATAGTTGGAAATATTAAGGATGAGAATGGATTAGTGATGTAGGATATAGAGGTGGTGGGCCAGGAGATGGGTGGAGTATTTAGGTCTGCCAGGATTGCTCTCCTTTTACCCAAATGCCTATCTCAGGAAGAAATTTGGGCCAGAATGTTTAGAGAGAGGTGGTTGAATATTCTCTTGTCTCTCAGAAGGGTATGTGGATAACACTCAACAACTGGAGAAACAAGATTTTTTCTTTTCCCCCCCTCAAGATCACAAACTCCTCATTCTGTAGCTTTTTATGTGGTAAGTGGAAGGAAATGCTGACTTTGGTGCAATGGGATGGGTGCTCAAGGATCACAGGGAGTTCTGTCTTTAATCTTGGGATTTGGTGGTCCCACAACTTCAAACCCCCTTTGGCTCTGTTTAATATTAATGTAGCCAAGAAATTGAATAACAAAGGATTGAGAAAACTTGAGGATTATTGGGACTGGTCTCAGGCAGGTTGGAAAGAGCTTGATCAGCTAGTCTCAGAATTTGGGTTACAGCCAGAGAAAGACTCTTGGTTAATTAGATTCTTGGGGAAATCCAAAATGTTTGGGTCTCTACTACTTTTGATGATTCCTGTTGGCTTAAGGAATGGATGTGGTGGTTCAATGGGGTTAAGCTGGACAAAGGATCAGCCAAAGCCTTATATTTAAAATTCATGAAAATAGATTTAAATGCTGAATATTGTAATAAAGCTTGGAAAGTAAAATGGAGAGCAGGAACTCGAAAAAAGAGATGGAAACTCATAACATGCCTTTAAAATTTCAGGTATTCCTATACAGAGTGTGCTTGCTAGCACTACCAGTTGGATCCAAACTCCTTCAAAGAAACTTTACTTTAGGGAGCTACTGCCCAAGGTGTAGATCAGCCTTGGAAGATGGGAAACATACATTATGGGGGTGTCCTGCTATATCAGGGAATTTTGGGCCAAGATAGGGAAATGGCTGGCCACATGCCTGGGAGTTCAGGGGTTATGGGGTGATTGGGTTTTGGAAAGGGGGGTGGGATTTGAAGAGGTTAATGGCTATTTGGTATTATTAGATATGGTTGTTTATGGGAGATATGGTTATCTAGGAATAGTTTAGTGTTCCATAGGGGGGAAAACTGGTTTGAATGTCACTAAAATAATTTATAAATGTGTTCATTTATGCAGATTTGTATATTATATTAACAAGTTGAATGATGCTAACACTCTTCAGGCAATACAATCCCCTCAAGATAAATCCCCTCAAGATGGAATCAGATGATCTGCAGTAGTGCAGTAGAGCCAATGAGAAAAGCCCCTCATATGGGAGTCATAACATGCACAGATCTATTAAGGATGGCTGAATAAATAGGAAGGGGGGTTGCCTCGAGGCTGCTAAAAGGAGTTAGATACTGTGCCGACACCACAAAGAGAAACACTAGTCAAGCCCAACCATGTGGCAAGATTAATGTCAAAGTTTTCAGGTGATGGTGATGTGAAACATCACCTAGAAATATTCAAATCAGTGTGCACGAGATGTGTGGACCAATCAGTAACCAAATGAAAATATTTACGTTTTTCCTTATATTGGAAGGGAAAGCACATCAATGGACCAATGGTATCGATCACTCAAGCTGGAAGATAGGATTACCTTCACACATCTTAAGAGCTTGTTCATAGCCAATTTTGCACAAAGCAGAGACAAGTGGAGCCCTTTTACTCAATTGTACAAGCAAGAGGAGCATGAGTCAATGTAAGACCTTGTCTCAAGAACCTAAACTCTAGGTGTAAAGCTAGAGAAAGGTTGATAGATGAACGATTTCTACCATGCTTCCATAGGGGAGTTAGGGATACTAAAATTCATAACTACTTGTTGTTGGTGGGGGGGCAAACCAATATCGCTTGATGATTGTTGCAAGCTAGCCATCAAATTTAAGAATAACATGCTAGAGTTACCACAACCTATTGATACTAAATCTGCTACTCTA
>NC_141048.1:24400851-24538351 GCF_041138505.1 Cibotium barometz
GAAGAGTGAAACTGTGGAGGCTTGTGGTCAAGGTGGCCAGCTGTTGGGAGTCAGGGAGGCTTGTGGTCAAGGTGGCCAGCTGTTGGGAGTCAGGGGGTACATCCTACACTGGAAAATATTAAAGTGAAGTTGCTTTTGCAGCCCCAAAACGCTCTCAATAACAACACTCCTGTAAGCATTGCCATGTTAACAGCAAACATGTTGGCAAAAGAGAGCCTAAATATGTCTAAATTGAAAAGATGGCAGTAACAGCAGCACAATTTAGCGAATAAAAACATAAGCCGACCAGCACAGAAAGGGCCAACTGAAGCTGCCAATGAAAAGATCCCATATCTGGACAACAATGTGACATCTCCATCTACAGCTTGCTATAAAACTTTAACAATAAATATTTTCCAAACCAAACACAAAAGCATAGCAAGAAACACTTAAAATAAGGCCAGCCTTAAACTTTGAACTGATTCCGGAATAAAATTTGGAGCCAAGTGTCTCATCTAAGGGGGTATCTTTCCACACGAACAGCTCTCACATACGTATACAAATCTTGTGTGATCATCCCTGAAATGAAATGATTCCTTCATGAAGCTCAGCTAACACCTTGGTGGTATTTTGGCATTCCACTACTGTGTTAATGAAGATCTGCACTTGGCAGCACATTACCGCAACGTCTGTTCACTCATGCACGCTGCCGTTTATTAGTGCAAGATGGGCACTTGTATTGCTTTATATGCTCAGCTCTGGCAGGTGTGATCTTCACACACTTACCATGGAACCATCTCTCACATACATCACAGCAGATCCAAAACTCATCTGGGCCATAGTTCTCACCGCAGCTACCACACAGCGTGCTTTCGTGCTCATCTTCATCTCCTTCATAGTTGTCCTCGTCGTCATCATATTCGTCTACAGCTTCATCCTCATAATCACCATCATCATGAAATGGGGGAGGTTTGCTTGGCTTCTGTAGAGGATTCATATTTCCCGTTAAAAGAACAGAAAGTAAAATGAATAGGCCCATGCACTCTCTCTCTCTCCCCCCCCCCCCACACACACACGCTCGCTCGCTCAGAGGGGGTAAGAAATGTGAACCTATGAGGTACCAATATCATCATATTATGCCCCAGATTACAAGTACGCTTGCTATTGCAAGGTTCTAAGTCTCTCTTTGTGTGTGTGTGTGTGTGTGTGTGTGTGTGTGTGTGTGTGTGTGTGAGAGAGAGAGAGAGAGAGAGAGAGAGAGAGGAACTTACAGATGCACCTACAAATGACAAGGAAAGAGGCATTTGTAGCATATAAATTAGTGAATAAATGGGAATAGAACTATGTTGAGCTAGTCAATGCTCCTACATGTCCAATGCAAAAGAGCTTACCGCCTTTACTGCAGAGAAATTGGCCTTGTTGTTGTTAGGCTTATGGCTGATGACATTACTCTCTTTGGCACTAATCTCTTTGACGGGAGTGGTACTCTCTTTGAGAGTTTCTTTAAAAGGCTTCCTTCCTGTGACGACGTGGAGAACAGTAGGCATATCATTAATCATGTTGAAGAGCTTTTTCCTGCAGCCCACGGAAAACAGAACAAAGATGATGAGCTGACAAAATTATGAAAATCAGGCAAACAATTTGACAGACACAGAAAGCTACTAGGTGTGGGCACATTTCCCATGCTCATCATTGCCAGATCCTGCCCACAAGCAGGCACACGTTTATGTGTAATTTGTCCCCCATTATAACCAGCCAATCAGAGAAGAGGTGAAAGTGAGAATGAAGAAATTCAAATTGCAATTAACGTATTATTATTATTTAACTATAATCAGACTAAAGTGGGAAATTTGAATGGCAAAATACAACTTTTACATGAAAAAAATCAATTCATAAACTAGAATTGAAAATCAAGATGATGAAATTAAAATTGATATGAAAAGTTACATTAAAATTAAAAAAATTAAAGAGAAAATTACCCTTTAAAAAAGGGACTGACCTCTCATTCTTATCAAACCTTGCCCCAAAGTAGAAGGCAACAGAGACGAGCCATGCGTCGCTGTGCACTGCAACAAGAGACAGCCAGTCCTTGCGCAGCATGCCATCGCGGGCAAAATTGATGCCCAAAGCTGGCTCTGGAAGCTCCGGAGGAACCTCCTCAGCTGGTAGATTCACCTCCCACACTTCATCGGGAAAACCATACAGACATAAATTCTCTTTCTCTGCGCAGAGCGGAAAACCCTCATTCTAAACAATTTTCCACGAAAATATACAAGAAATGATGCTAAAATCACCCAAATAAACAAAAATTATGGGAAAAGCAAGGAGGGATTTTCCATTAGCAGATTTTTTAACACAAATGGAAAAATCGAAATATTTTTGAGAAAAAATAAACCAAATACCAAATACGGGATAAAATGGGTTTCGCGACACACCATAATTCCAAACAAGAAAAAAATAAGGCTTATTGCGACGATGAAATCGAAACCCATTTTCCTATTTTTTAATGGGGCAAAAACCAAGACTTGAGCGAGACAGAATACCTGGATCGCATTTCTGGCAGAAAGCTTCGACATCTGCAGAGATCCAGAAATTAGGGTTAGAGACAAGGTCAGGAATGAAAAGGAAAGTGGTTAGCAAAAAGAAACCGACGATGTAAGGATTTAGGGTTAGCAAAAAGCCATGTAGAGGCAGCCCA
The DNA here is from genome assembly GCF_041138505.1 of Cibotium barometz. Classification (NCBI taxonomy): domain Eukaryota; kingdom Viridiplantae; phylum Streptophyta; class Polypodiopsida; order Cyatheales; family Cibotiaceae; genus Cibotium; species Cibotium barometz. Next base: position 24,403,529 of record NC_141048.1, read on the forward strand.
TGCAAGAATTAAATTTCGCAGAGAGCCATCGAAAGCAGCCGATGCAAGAATTAGGGTTCGAAAGAAATTAGGGCACAAACAGACCGGAAGTGAGGGCCTTGAGGACGCCTGCGCGACGGCCCAGAAAGTCCTTGAAGACCTCCTCGACAGTGCGAGGGTTGGATGGAAGGGAGGACTCCTCCATGGATTTTTTAGGGTTAGGGTTTCCTTCTATCTTTTTTCGCTGCTGCAGGTTTTCGGGGGGAAATCCCCTTCATGTTCTTCTACTGCTTGGAGAATGATAAACGGCACACGTGATGTAGTAGACCTCTAAATGTCATCCCACACGTGTGAAGACATGTTTATGTGGGACGCCACGTAGACATAAACAACACAATGCCACCTAGACATGCAGGGGTAGACATAAACAAAACAATGCCACCTAGACATGCACGAAGGGGGGTACACAGCACCCTCCCTACCTTGGAACCATAGTTTCTGATGGACGTTTTTTTTTTAGCATTTTGGCCGTAATATATATAGTTGCGAAATTTTAACATGCCCGTCAAAAATCACACTAAAAAACACAAAAAACTTGCTGCATTTCTACCAAACCCGTCGATTTTAAAGGGCAAGAGCCCCGTCAAAAATCAAGCCTGCTTGGAACCTCATCCCATGGTGTGAAGATAGATCTACATCAGATGCCACCTAGACACACATGATGCTACCTAGGCATGCATGGAAGAGTGAGGCTAAGTCGATCATGATGACGATGTAGATCCTTATCAATGGCACACAAGATCTTTCTCTCTTTTTTTCCCATGATTTTACCCAACACACTCTTTATTCCACCCTTCACGAGAGTGGAGGGGAGGGGTGAACTCGCATCCCATGGATGGTAGCCTAGAGCTCTACTGTTGGGCTATTGTCCCCACCCCGAATATATCTTTAATTTACATGAGGCAAGTTTTGACCAGGACAAATGACACCTTGACATGCATGAGCCACCTACACATGTACGCAACCCTCACATTAATATATGAAGTAAATCTTGACATCACCCAGGCAAAAATGTAACCACACCTAAGGGACATTGAAGGAGCCTAGGTCATCATGTAATGATTAGGTGGTAGTTTAATGTAGACCTTGTAAGTTTTGTTGCATCACATCCAATCAAGTATGGGTGGGTAGCAACAACATAACCACATGTCCATATGACACTTTAAAGGAGGAAGACATCCTCGAATTCACATGTTCATTAACTTAGTCATTTGGTGATAACTTAATTGCAAGCAAACTAAGCATTGATTCCACTAATTGATTGGGAGGAAAAGATGATCAACCATTGATTAAGACATCATTAATTATCCTTTGAGACATCATTGATTAAGAGGTCTTTAATTATCCTTTAAATTGTTTGATTAAGAAGTCCTTAATCATCCTTTAAATTGTTTGGTGGTCTAAATCTCCCATTTCTAGCAAAATTGGAATTGTACCTTAATATCTTATCCAAATGTATGATTCAAGTTTCAATTTCTAAAATTGTGCTTTAATCATCAAGTAGAGAGAAGATTTTGATTAAACATATTATCCCATTTATCAACTCCTTCTAATGGTATCCTTTCATATTCCTTTATTAATGTTTTTCGTCGTGGATTTTCTTGATTTCTTACTCAAATTATAGACCTTTGATTATTCTTTGAATTTGCTTGTCCCAATCAATCTCTTCATATGCACTAATTCAAAGGGCTTTCTTCTTTGAATGATTGTAGACAAAAAGGGGCATGAGCCCACAAAGAAGAGAACCTTAATTTTTTCAAATTTCAATAGCCTTGAGGATTCTCATTATTGAGAGGAGATATAATTAATCTATTAATTAAAGTTGAATCCCATTGATTACACACACACACACGCACACACGCACACACGCACACACACAAATGAAATTTTTTCAAATTTCAATAGCCTTGACGATTCCCATTATTGAGAGGAGATATAATTAATCTATTAATTAAAGTTGAATCCCATTGATTACACACACACACACACACACACACATAAATGAAAAAATAAATCACTAGTATAGTTTTTCCTCCTCTTTGTGTTATATGTACACCACTTCTAAAGAAGAGTAAAGACAAGCAAGATGAGGTGGAGGTCCCAAAGATTACAAAAGCACCACAAAATTATGACTAGAGGCTATTAAGATGAGTTTTTTTTTGTGGGATCAAAAAAAAAAAAAGACGAGTTTTAAATATAAGCATTAATAGCTTTTCCAACATGGTTGGCCCCATGAAGAATGAAATTCCTATGTCCATGATGTGCACGTAATGGTGGAGACGTGAGTGTTGTACAAGCGTAGAGAGGTTTAATGTGTATCTATATAGCTAGGGTTTACAAGAAGAGAGAGAGAGAGGGAGAGAGAGGGAGAGAGAGGGAGAGAGAGGGAGAGAGAGAGTTACTCACAATCCAAATTTTTTTCAAGTGGGGAAAGATTCATTGTTATGAGAGATATCCCGCTTACAAACATGCCCATTGGTATACTTTTGTCCTTCCTTGTTGGGAGACCAAGGCAAGTCTACTCTCCAAGCTAGGGAAAGATTCATTGTTATGAGAGAAATCCCACTTACAAACATTTCCATTGGTATACTTTTGTCCTTCCTTGTTTGGAGACCAAGGCAAGTCTACTCCTCCTCCCATGGATCATGCTTCCTTGTGCCTATTCCTTCTCCAAGCTACATAAAGGAAAGTACAATGGAAGGTTGCTCTACCATTAGACATGTATAAGCATTATCACAATACCACTCTCCTACTTATAGCACATCCTCAAACACATCCTCATGATATCTTCTCTTCCTCCCTCGACCTCATCTCTCCCTTGTCTTCATAGTTTCACTTCCTCAAGCTTTACCCCACTCTAGCTTGAGATTTCATCCTAAAGCTTATTCCTTCACTCAAGAGAAATCAATGTAATTTTCTTTTACTCATACAAACCTTAAACATCAAATGAGTACCACAAATTAAAGAAAAATGAACAAGACAAGATGTTAACCACTCTGTTGGTTAGCATGGTTTCACCTACCTAAGACCTATTGTAAGGCTCCTGACCATCTTATCCACTCGAACGGGCACTTATCTTTTGTAAGATGACATTGGAACACATAAAGCGGCCTTACCATATGCTTAATTTCAAATAGGGAAAGTCTATAACCTCCGTGTACATAGCTACTTAAGACTAGCAAGTCATTTTTTATAATAAGCAATACATAATCATTCCCTTGTATAGTTTACTCATGAGCTTTCCTTTTCCCCCTTCTTACTTGCTTGTATGCCATTGAATCTTTCTTACTTGATGGATGCATGCTAGATAGTTTTGATTGTAGGTTGTCTTCTTGCATTTACTTCCCTACCTATTATGAGATAGAACCATCGTGAAGGACCATCTAAAAAATCACTGTGAAGTGTCCAATTCGTGCATGGTGTGTCAATTTTCGAGTGTCTGTGGTGTCCATTGGTGTGTGTGTGTGTGTGTGTGTGTGTGTGTGTGTGTGTGTGTGTCGAATTAGGGTGTGTGGGTGTGTGCCTAATTGATGTGTGTGTGTGTGTGTGTGTGTGTGTGTGTGTGTGTGTGTGTGTGTGTCCAATTGGTGTATATGTAGACACGTGAGACAACATACGTAAGTTTAGAGGTAGGTATACGTAACATTGTACCGACCAATTATTACTACCTTAAAGACTTGTAAGGACATACTTACTCATGTTCTTTAAGGATTTTCTTATCATACAATTTGTACTAGCTATAATTTCTAAGGAAAATTCTTGTTCTTTTTATAATTATTGGGACATTAAAGTACACTTATTGTCATAGGCCTAGTATATAAAATTATGTGCCCATGCTAGGCTTTATTTCATAAAAATAAAGTAGTAAACCTAGTTCATTAAAAAAAAAGGTGTGAGCCTAGAGACGTGAAATGGACATGTGGTGGGCCTAGAAGCGTAAGTCAACACATATGAACCTAGAGAAAAAAATATAAAAATATAAAAATCTTTAAACTTACAAAAACTTTATGAAAATAAAATGTAGTTTTGTAGCTTGATCAGAATAGACGTGTTCAAAATCAATTTCAGACCTGCTTGAGAAAAATAGATGTGTTTGAAATTAGTTTCAAATCTGCTTCAAGAATCACTATAGACTATTTTAGTAGGGTGAAACCTTTGATGCGACTAATTGTTAATTGTTAGAAATGATAAGACAGTCGACTATAGTGCATCAAACCTAGCCAACCTTTAGTCCTTGTAAATAACCATCGCTTAACAAAGGGCTCCTTGTGCTAAGAAGTCAAAACTCCTTTGGATCCACCTTAACTGAGGAGCTATGGGACAAAATGAGCCGACTAAACCTAAACGTGAGCGGAGGAATAGCGGAATACCTAGAAACAGAATCTCCCACAGTCCTTCAAACCCTATATTCACCAATCGGCCATGTAAACATCATCATAAATTTCATTAAAAGGCATTAAACCACCCTATTTTTGGGTGAATCTCTAGAGAACCATGAACCTTAAGCTTTGCTCCCTCAACAAGAAAGTGGTCAAACCATGCCAGACGTCGCACCACAATGTTCCAAAAATCTCTTCTAAGTCTATCTCTTTTAGGCTATTAACTTTGTGAATAAGGTCCATTGTTTAGACATGAGTTGTACTGCTCCACTCATGTTAGAATCTTCATTTTTTAAGGTTTTTCATTATTTTCTGTAATTTATTTTGATCTTTTCAAGAAGAATATATTCATAATCACTTCTTTGTTGAAATTAGGGTTGCAGAAAAGCACACAAAGCTTGGAGAAGAAGAAGCAAGAATGTACACAACACATAGTGTATTAGATTGTGTCAATGTACAAAGATAAGTTAGCCCTAGAATGATGGGCGTATATACAAGCCGGGGGAAAAAACCTCCTAAGGAGGGAAAAAGTGCCCCGGCGGTCCTAGTGTGTTCATACACATCACTGCCTATATATATGGCAACAAATCCCCCCTGGGAGTGATGGTGTGAACGAGAGCTGGCACTCATGTATGAGAAGTGCCATGCTCGAAGTAGATCAGTCCACAAAGGGGAGCAAGCCCAAAGCTTTGCGGAAAGCTTCAAACTTCTCACGAGAGGAAGCGCCTTTGTGAAAAGATCGGCGAGGTTGTCCTGTGTCGGCACATATGCCAAGCTGATCTCTCCTGCTGAGAGTCTCTCTCCCTGACATAGTGATAATGCAGCTCAATGTGCTTTGTGCGAGCATGAAAAACTAGGTTTCTCGCAACTGCCAATGCGCTCTGACTGTCAGTGTAGATAGAGGTGGCAGACTCCTGTCCAACGCCCAAGTCAGCCATAAGCTATCTAAGCCACACACACTCAACCATAGCTGTGAAAGCTGCCCTGTACTCAGCTTCACAAAACTAGAAGTGGCCATAGTAGGTTGCTTCTTGCTCAACCAAGATATGCATGAGCTACCGCGAGCATGAAACAAAAACCACTTGTGGACACTCTTGTGTCATAGCAACCAGCCCAATCTGAGTCCGAAAAAGCATGTAAATCTGGCGACAATGATCCCCCCTTGGGATAAAACAACCCAAGATGTATGGTGCCACTCAAGTAGCGAAAGATGCGTTTAACTGCAGCCTTCCAATGCTGAGACCCTGGGCTATGCATAAACCTGCTTACCTGTGAGACTGCAAACTGAATGTCCGGTCTCGTAATGCATACATAAATGAGGCAACCAACAGCTGTCTGATAGAGTGTGACATCAAAGTGATCTCCAACATCATGAAGACTCAACTTCAAACCTGTCTCCATTGGAGTAGCAATAGGCTTGCAGTCTTCAAGGCCAAATCTCCGCAACAATGTCTCAATATACTTTGTCTGGCATAAAGCAATACTTCCATCACACTGCTTAAATTGTATCCCCAAATAATGATGTAAATGCTCCAAATCTGACATCTCAAAAGAGGCATTCAAATCAGCCTTAAAATCAGCAATATGATTCTCATTTGGTCCTGTGAGCAGCATGTCATCGACATAGAGAGCAATGATTAGATGTACATCATCCACACGTTTAACATAAAAAGTGCTTTCTGTTGGACTATTCTGAAAACCATGTGCAGTCAAATATGCATGTATCTTTTCATACCAAGCTCATGGAGCTTGCTTTAAACCATACAAAGCCTTTTTCAACCTGCACACTTTGTTTTCCTGTCCTCTTTGAACAAAACCACGAGGCTACGATACATACACCTCCTCATGCAAATCTCCATTCAAGAACGCAGTCTTTATGTCCAACTGATGTACATTCCAACCATTATGAGCTGCCAATGCACAAATGCTATGAATGGTAGTCATATGACAAGTGGGAGCAAAGGTCTCATCAAAACCAATGCCCTTTAAATTCTTGAGCATAACCCTTTGAAACAAGTCTAGCCTTATAGCGATCAACACTGCCATCTGGCTTTCGTTTCAACTTAAAAACCCACTTACATCCAATGACCTTTTTACCAATAGGCTTTCGTTTCAAGTTAAAAACCCACTTACATCCAATGACCTTTTTACCAGGCAAATCACACAAAGACCATGTACCATTCTTCATTATAGCATCATATTCACTTTGCATTGTAGCCAACCAGTTTTCTGATTTTTGTGCCTCATCAAATGAAAGAGGTTCTTCCTCTTCACACATACTAGACATAGCCAAAGCACAACAATCTGATGCATAAGAGGCATGCTGAAAACCTGAACGAGTACGACTAGAAATAGGTGCATCAATTTTACTATCACGCAAGGTTTGCACCAGCCATTTAGGCATACCTCTAGCCTGCTCATTTTCAGCCCTATCCTCATAAATTACATCCTGTAAATCTGCATCAGAAATAGGCTGATCTATGATGTCGTTTAAAATCTGCATAGGCTGAATATTTGCCTCATTAGGACTTACATTTGAATTCCCACTTGTAAACAGAGGCAACAACGTATCAAATACATCCCGTGAGCTCACACCTGTCTCTTTGGTACATGACAACAAAGGCTGCACAGCATCTTCCACAAAAACAACATCTTGACTAATCAAGATACGCTTTGACTACGAATGATACAATCTGTAACCCTTGCTCTCAGCACTGTAACCAACAAAAATGCATTTGACAGCCTTAATCATCCAATTTTCTACGTTGTTGTACAGGCACTAAAACATAGGCCAAGCAACCAAAGACACGCAAGTGACCAATAGAAGGCTTCCTGCCATGCCAAGCTTCGTATGGAGGAACAGCTGCAAGGCCTTAGTGGGACACCTGTTGAGTATATATGCAGCACATATGACAGCCTCAAGCCAAAACGCATGTGGCAAAGCTTGGCTTTTGACCATACATCATGCCATCTCCATAAGTGACCTGTTTTTTCTCTCAGCAACACCATTTTGCTGAGGGGTATACGGCACTGTACATTGGTGTTTTATCCCACGACTAGCCAGAAATGCATCAAACTCTTTTGACATGTACTCCCCTCTTGATCAAAACGGAGGGTGCCCATAGTACAATTGGATACATTTTCAACCACCATAAGCAAAAACTGTTTGAAGCACAAAAACACTTCGGACTTTGCCTTCAGTGGATATACCCATGCATGCCTTGAGTAATCATCAATGAAAGTCACGAAGTACAAGTGTTTACCAACAAATGAGGGAGTTTGCATAGGCCCACATACATCACTATGTACAAGTCGCAATTTGCGAGTGGCCCGCACAGAACCATCCTTTGGAAACGCAGAATGCTGCATTTTGCCCAAAATACAGCCTTCACAAACATGTTTTAATGGTGCCTCAAGAGGTGGCAATGAAGCAACCATATCAAATTTTTGCAAACGCAGCAAACTAGCAAAGTTCAGATGACCAAAACGAGCATGCCATAGTTTTGCATCTGAAACTGCCTTTTCATCACAAAAACTGCATTTGCTGAATCCTCCACACACTTGTCATAAGAATTGAGCCTATATAGCCCACAAAACAAGGTGCTAGATACAATAATCGTATTACCAAAAGTCAAATCATGAACAGTACATCTGTCATCCACAAATTTGACTACAAGTCCAAGTCTAGCAAGCGCAGAGACAGACAATAGATTCTTCTTTATCCCTGGCAAATACAAAGCATCTGAAAGTGTGAAAGCGCTGCCATTTGCAGCAGTAAGCATAATTTTACCAACGCCCTTCATTGGGTAAGAAGCATTATTGGCACATGTGACAGTATTCCCATTAGGGATAGCCTCAAGACAAGTGAACATATCATGATGCGAGGTAATGTGCTTTGTAGCACCACTGTCAAAATACCATACATCAGAGTCAACAAAAACTGCCAAACATGCATCATGTACAGATGGGTCATACTAGCAATACATGCTAAATGCCCATTCTGTATCACGCACAACATTTGCAGAATCTGCATTTGTAGAAGCATCCGCTATTGTGGCTGCATTTGACTCTTTCTTCTTTGCCTCTTTAGCCTTTAGCTTAGGGCAATTCTTAATGACATTGCCTTACAATAGTTGCACCTGATTTTTTTCTTGCCTTTATCAAGAGCCTTCTCAGACCTATTGTTGCTACCTGTGGAAGGAGAAGAAGTTGCAGACCTACTAATAGGAGAAGAAACAGTGGAAGGGACTGCCTTTCCACTTCTTCTCTGCTGGGCAGCAACAAATGCCTGATCAACTACACGCTGCCTAGCCCTGTTTTGCCTAGACTGCACTTCTTGCAAGAGCTTGTTAACTAAAGTATCATACTTGACAACATCAGGTCTGTCCTCAGTATAACAAGTCTCCACGTGGAAGCAAAAGTCTGATATGACTCAAGTAAAGCATCAAGAACAGTCTGCACAAGAGAATGATCAAGAATAATCTCACTTGCAAAAATCAACTGTTCCTTGAGATCTTTAATCTCAGCAAGAAAAATATTCATGTCATCATCTTCCTGCATAATCTTTGATTCTATCTCTTTACGCAGGTAAGAGATTTTTGCCTCGTTATACGGCCTCATTACGACCTGCATACAAACCAGCTAGAATATCCCAAGCCTGTTTTGTTGTTTTAGCTGAACGAATATGTGGAGTGATGTTACGTTTGACAGAAAGTGCAACCAAGACATGAGCCTGCGCATCTTTACCATCCCAACGAGCTTGTTCAGTAGTGGGTAAAACAGCAGCAACAATAGAGCTGCTAGAACCTGCAACATCCTCAACAGATCCTACATCCACAGAACCTGGACGTACATCCATACCCTGCACAATGTTCCACACTCCTTTTGCAACCAAAACATGCTGCATCATGTATGCCCAAAGTGGGTAGTTGCTGTCTCCATCCAATTTGTCATCAGCAGCACATGCGAAATACATCATTGCTGTTATCAGCCATGGCCACTGACTGAAACTGATGCAAAAGCTACCTGTAATGAAGCAAAGACTGAACAGAAAACAACTCGTGCTATGTAGCACGGTCCACAATAGAATACGTATGCCTGTTTTGCAGAAAACTGCACTGTCGAAATTTCTCAATCGGAGAACGTGAGTTGGAGGGTGCTAGCGGCGTAGCCCTGAGAGTCGATGCCTGCTCTGATACCAATTGTTGGAATTAGGGTTGAAGGAAAGCACACAAAACTTGGAGAAGAAGAAGCAAGAATGCACACAACACACAGTGTATTAGATTGTGTCAATGTACAAAGATAAGTTAGCCCTAGAATGATGGGCGTATATACAAGCCGGGGGAAAAAACCTCCTAAGGAGGGAAAAAGTGCCCCGATGGTCCTAAGTGTGTTCACACACATCATTGCCTATATATATGGCAACATTCCTTTAGATGATTCAACTTGTGGCACATCTATGAAAGAAGATGCAGTCATCATGTAAAGGAAATTTTTCTTTCTATCTGCATTCTTGAATGTAGACCTAAATTTGTGTTTGACCACATCTAAGGTAGCTAATAGTTGCCTTAGATGTGGCACATCTATGAAAGAAGATGCACTCATCATGTAAAGGAAATTTTTCTTTCTATCTACATTCTTGAATGTAGACCTAAATTTGTGTTTGACCACATCTAAGGTAGCTAATATAGCTGCATCCAATTCTCACAATAAGACAAATTTGGAATATGAGTTATTTTGGTTTCTTCACACTTAATGTTTGCTCCAATATTTTTAAGATCCAAGGTATCCAATAGCTGCATCTAATTCTCACAATAAGATGGGTCTAGAATAGGAGCTTTTTCTTTCTTCACATTTAGTGACTGCTCCAATAGATCAATTAAGGCCTTCATTTATAAACCATTCCTTTTTGGCAAATATTTGATGTTCAAGATCCAAGATCTTACCCTTACACATTAGTGGACTTCCATGAATGGGACACTATGTCAGATTCTAGATCTATGGGAGATATAGTGAGCACTATGATTAGCCAAGCCAAGTTGACCTTTATTATTTTCTTAAATGTTATTGGTTCCCTAATCATGGAGCATCAACAACTATCTCATAAATACCTACCTAGGATAACATCATAGTTTGTAGGCCTATGGAAATCTATAATAACAAAGGTATGTTCAAAGGTTATTCCACATGTTTCCATGGATATTTTGCTAACTTTAAATCTCGATATAAGTAGTCTAAAGTTTTATAGCCTATTATTTTTCTAACTTTCACTTTCCTAGATATCGAGGAACAATTCCCAAAGACCCCACCAGGGAATCTAGGTCAAATCCATTTAAAAAAGAGCCTATAAATCAAGTGACTAATAGATGGAACTTTAGATCTCGATGGAGATCAAGGAGTCATATGTTACCAAAACTTTTTCATGTTTATATCTTCTAGTTGTTTAAAGAAATATGAAGGAAGAGACTGGAGCTTCATAGGAGGAGATGTCTCTTTGGTCTTATCAGAAAGATTCTCAACAATCAACTCTTTATTTTTGGCAAATTCTCTATTTTCATCATTTCCCTAACCTCCAATAGATCTAGCCTTAGAGTCAGGTACAATCAACACTTCGTTGTCAGACTTTGGTATGATAAATAGAGGTGTTGGCGAATAGGGTTGAGGGATCTTGGTCCAAGCACTCCCTCTATCTCTTGTTCTGTTTGCCTAGCCAACTCTTGAGCTACTAAAAGGCACTCCTTTTTCTTGACAGGGTTAGAATATTACAGAGTTAATGTTCTTCTCATGTGTCAAAGCTGCAATGTTCATCAAGCCTAGAGGTGTAACAAAGTACTAAGGTGTGTCTGGACTTTCCATTCGCAACTCATGATGGTCAATCATCACAAAACTCTCCGAATTATTTTCCTCTTCTACTCCAACTTGATACATAGGAGTGACTCTTGGTGGAGCAAGTTGAGGTGGTAAAACAGGTGAAGGCATCTCAATAGGTATTGCTCCTCCTACCATGGTTGTTGCTGGATTTAGAGGCCCAGACGATGGTGTTTTTGTAAGGCAACGATCTTTGAGGAGTAGCCAAAGCCAAGGATCCATTCGTTGGATTAGCTTTTAATTCAGGATTAAACCTATAGCATTGGCTAGCATCATGATTGCCCATATAAATGTAATAATGCACCATACATTAGGCCTTGGTTTAAGGTGCATCCACTCTACTATCGTGTGATTCAATTTATAATATGCACATCGAACCATATCTCTCTTGGGGTAGAGGTGAGAATTGTCCCTCTTTTAAGGTGATTTTAAATTCATTGCTTTTCATTGGTGATTTTAAATTCGTCTCTTAGTGATTTTAAATTCACCTTTTGTGGTATTTCCACCAATGGTGCAAGAGATGGAACTTATGTAGCTCCTCCTCCTATTAGAATAGCATACACCCTTGGGGGAGTATAGGTGGGAGGAGCTGGATGATGTAACCCTACTACCAATTCAGGACTTTTGGTAGTGTGTACATAGGTCTAATAGAAGTTGTTATTATTATTGATATCATAGGCATGCTCCTCACTAAAGGGTGTGCATAATTATGTTGCTCTTGGGAAATAGGTGGAACTACAATATTAACATAGCTCTAGATACCCACCATCACCATAGGTTCTAGTGAGAGAGTCACATATCATGTAATCATGAGGAGGTAGAGGTGTAGTTTGAGGTGCATTATTCACTTGGTTACTATAGAAAGTAAATTCACGAAACCCACTTAAGGCTTCTATTTCCCAGTATCCTCTTCCTCTAGATATTGCTTCATCATCCCATGTATTTGCATTTACATTTATAAATATTGAGCCAAAGCCGAATGAATGGAGTTCTAGGTAGGCAATTAGAGGTGGTTCCATATACCCTGTCCTATTCTCTTTCATGATTTGCTCTGCCTTCAAGCTTGTCACAAGGAATATATCTATTATTCTAGACATCCTTGTAGAAAGGCGGCTTCTTATACACTTCTTGTTTCTTGTTCACTATTAGCTGTGTACAACACCGGCTTTTATAATGATCCAAGATGACCAGGCCGGTGCTTCATCTCCGTCGATGTAATCAGGTAGGTGTGACTAGGATTCTATAGCTAATTCATGGCGGTTACGTTAGCTAATTCATGGCGGTTACGTTAGCTATGTAGAAGTATCACCTGAGATGATGGAACCAGCAATTTATCCTTTGATGTAGGGATAGATTTCTACCAAATAGGCAGTGCATTTGCAAGGCTTAGGAAACCTTAGAATGGTGTGAATCTTGAATCTTTTAACACCTTCCCTCAAGATCAGCAATATCCCTAAACCTTTGTTAGATAGCTGACTGCACATTGAGTTAGCCGATTCAATCAGTTGATTCAGAAAACTAACTCTAACAAACTCTGTAGGTTGGAAGCTGACTCAAGTAGCTTCTTCAGTCAGCTGATTCAATTAGTTGATTCAGAGTCAGCTGACTGAATCATCTGACTCAGACCTACAAAATGAAAAATTAAAAAAAAAATCGAAAACATGTTTTATTTTGTGGAAGACTATTGAGCCTTCCCTTGCTCCAACCATGGAGTAACTGTGGAGCCTTCTCTTACTCTTCAAACACCTTCCCTTAAGGGAAGCTCCATCATGCCAAGGCCTGATCTATGCTTGAAAAAGAGCTCTTTAACTAGGGCCTTAGTGAAGATGTCTGCAACATTCTCTTTAGTATTGCAATGCATCAAGCTATATTTGAAAACAAAAGTTCAATCCATGGTGTAGATCTCATTGCAAGAGAGACTGTGGGGGCTACAAAAGACCACATGCTAGGGGAGCCCTAATAACACATGACCTCATGGGTGAGCCGATGTGGCAGCAACCCTACCCTCTCTAGGCTAAGTATTAAAAGGAATACTACTATGCTACAAGGTACCTCAAGATCAGCTCTTTATTTCCCAATCAAACATAGATGGGCCTAGGCTGCTTTGAGCAAGAGCTGCAATTTTTGCATAATGTGTGGGGTCATCCAAGATTATGATGCAATGCCTACCCCTGACATGGTCATTACCATTCGCTTTTTTCAGCTCATAACATTGTCCTTTTGGAGTTCCCAGATTGGCATACATTTGATGAATGTCCACAAGGCATGACCTTCGACGCATTGGGAGGCATGACAAAATTGATATGTAGGATAGGTAGACCTCGATACTAAGTGTTGCACAAGGCACCAATGCTATTAGGGTTTGCATGTGAGCAACTATGGAGGATGGAATTCCATGATTTATGTGTGTGTGTGTGTGTGTGTGTGTGTGTGTGTGTGTGTGTGTGTGTGTGTGTGTGAGAGAGAGAGAGAGAGAGAGAGAGAGAGAGAGAGAGAGAGAGAAAGAGAGAGAGAGAGAGAAAGGTGCGATAAATCTCAAGAGACACAAGATATGCATGATTCAATGATGATTATATTCGTAGATCCTTCACCAACTACGTACTTTTATAGGCTTAAAGCTTTATCTTTTGACTCAATCAATCTAAGGACTAAGTCTCCTAAGGAAACTTCTTACACACTTGCATAAAATCAAATCTAATCCTAAAAGGTTTTGAGAGAGAGAGAGAGAGAGAGAGAGAGAGAAGCCATACCAAAATCATGAGGGTATTGCACAATGAAGTGCACAAAAGGATCTTATATTCAGAGGACTTATCCAAATAAACAAACTTAAAGGTAAAAAAATAAGCACCCAACCTTATGCCAATCGTATAGCTCTGGGAGGGCAACCCCAATGTCCTTACTTTTGATGAGTTGGTTGCAGTGCTCTTTTGTAAGAAGAGCAATCTCAGCAAAACCAAACTAGTATACATGTGGGAGATCAGGCATTTGTTGCCAGTCAAAAAGGTAAAGGCAAAGCCTTTTCTTAGGGCGGCTATAAGCCAAAGGCAGAATTAGCCCAATATTCTGGAAAGAATATAGGGCGGCTATAAGCTCAAAGGCAGAATCAGCCATACCAAAATCATGAGGATATTGCACTCTGAAGTGCACACAAGGATCTTATATTCAGAGGACTTATCCAAATAAACGAACTTAAAGGTAAAAAAATAAGCAACCAACCTTATGCCAATCGTACAACTCTATCGGATTCATAACAGGTTCTACATCTACACTTTGGGAGGGCAACCCCAATGTCCTTACTTTTGATGAGTTGGTTGCAGTGCTCTTTTGTAAGAAGAGCAATCTCGGCAAAACCAAACTAGTATGCTTGTGGGAGATCAGGCATTTGTTTCCAGTCAAAAAGGTAAAGGCAAAGCCTTTTCTTAGGGCGGCTATAAGCCAAAGGCAGAATCAGCCCAATATTCTGGAAAGAATGTCGAGAAGGGGGATGATAAACCTAATAAGAAAGGCAAATACAGAATCCGCCCAGCATTCTAGAAAGAATGTTGATGAGAAAGGGGATAATCAACCTAAGAAGAAAGACAAACGCAACTACTGTGTCGGAAGCCAAACCATTATATCAATGAATGAGAAAAAATGCCAGAGGAGAAGAAGAATAGAGTCAGGCATGGCTGTGTGGCCGATGCATTAGCGCCAAAAGTGTTGACAAGAAGAAGTCAGCAAACTATGTACGTGATGATTGGGCATTCATTGTGCATTGCAACTATGACTCTTCTATCCATGATGTTTGCATGTTGGTGAGACGGATTAACATGTCTGGTAATTTGATAGTGGTACTAGCAAACTTCTCAAGGTGATTTATTTTCCTCACTTGAGAATGTTCCTCAAGGAAGCACAATCACATATGCAAACAACTCCTTGTATCCAGTAAAAGGAGTTGGGTAGGTTGTTCTCACTACTGCAAAGGGTGGACAATCACTCTCAAAAGTCTTGTTTGTTTGCTATGTCTGTGCCATTGCTAGGACAAGCCTAGTGGTCAGATTTATGTACAGTTTATGATCAAAGTGATGGTGGAGACATCACTATGGTATCCAATACTCTAAGCCATGGGCTTTACAAATTGGACATATATGAGAGATTGACACATAATGCTTATTTAGATACTACCACGTGCTATGAGTGACATGGATGCCCGCTTTGGTCACTTGAATTTTGACAATTTGTTGCGCCTTAAAAGGCGAGAGATAGTGTCACAGTTACCAAAGCTTGAGACCCTTGTCAAACATATCTTGGTGAAATACTTAGCACCATGCAGCAATCTATTAAAAAGCTCATCAATGCAAAGAATATGGTATGTATTCTTGATGTTGATGTGGTTAAACCCTTTGTAATGTACAAAGCATCTTAGGATGCCATCTCTTTTCTTTCGGAAGAGAACGGGTACTTCCCAATGCTGAGAATTTAGGGCACTAGAGCATTGCACATAATGTGAGATTGGGCTAAGGAGGCTCAAAATAATGAACATAATCCATGATTAAAAGATGTGTACATGAACACACTCAACCAAATGCATTACAACAATGAGAGGCGACGATAAGAGACCACCTCCTGATCGTGCATGGTATTTGGAAGTAGTTTAGTGATTTCATACACATGACATACAACTGACCATATTCAGTACAGCCTGACCTCGACCTCACGGTAAGAGATCAACTAGATTATCCAGTTGGATAAACTCGACCTCACGGTAAGAGATCAACTAGATTATCCAGTTGGATCAACTCGAACTACAGGCAAATGTTTGTCCTAAAATCATGTAAGGAATGTGCAGGTCCTCTGCTGGTTATTTTAAATGGGTTTTTTTTTTTTTTTGGCAAAGCATGTTACTAGGGTTCAGAAAGAAATCACCGAAGTACACTACATGGTTCAGAAAGAAATCACCACTACATGGTTCAGAAAGAAATCACCAGATCGCACAACATGGTAGCACATTCACTCCATAATCATAGAAGAAAGTGGACCAAAAAAACCATCTCAATTACAGTACAAAAAAAAATCCAGACAACATTCGCGGGTAAATTTATTTTGCATACAAATCTTGATACAAAGTTTAAAAAGGGTTTGCACACATCTCAACTCAAAGTTGCAGAACTCAAAAGTTAAAACATCCTCAACTACCACAAATCCAAGTCCAGTGTTGCTTTATATACGATATTCCAAATCCAGTGAATGCTACAAGCATCCACTATAAACAAAAGTAAACTAAGCAAACATATGCTGCCCTACACACCCAAGTGATGGGGCAACTTTATTCCACTTTACATCTCCCACTGCTGCTATATTTCTTCAACATCTTTCCCTTCCTCCCGCTTCTCCATCTTCACCAAGTCTTTCACAACCAGCTTTATACTTCCCTTGTTTTTCACCAGCAAGCGAATGTTGGTGGCTCGATCATTAAAACCCTGCAAAGCATACTCATCTTCATACTGTCAAGGTTTTCCATCAAAAAATTATTGAGAGATGCTTTGAAAACGACTATTGAAATTACAAGAGTTAAAAAAGAGATTTACCATTTCCTGAAGATCCCTGAGCACACCATCCCATCCAGCAGAGAGCAAAAGATCATCTAGTGTGGCTTGCAAGCTTTCATTGTTCTTCTTCAACAGAAGAAGATTCAAATCTCGATCTACAAAGCCCATGGATTCCAGCAACTGCAACTGTGTTTCTTGATTTGTTTCTGCCATTTCCTTCTCCTTCCCTATAGGAGCCACACGTTTCTCCAAGTGTTGTTCAGTTCCAACCACACCCTGTTGCACAAGGCTTAACCAGTCCCTAATTTCTACTGGCTTCTCCACAATCGAATATCCATCTAGTTCAATGTCCATCTCGGTATTGAATACAGGTCGCTTCCCCTCATCAGAAGGAATAACAGGTGCATCTTCAAGCGTGGTAGATGTTACCTTCACATTACTTGAACTACCTTTCTCCTGTTCACGCTTACTTGAGATGAGCAAACTTTTATCTCTTCCATCAACATCCATTTCATCCAATGCGATGTCACCAATCTCGTGACTTATTTCTTCCACATTCACAGTTTTCTCCTGCCCTTTGAGAGACTCTTGGAGTTGAGGGGACTGCTCATCTTGAGGAACAACTTGAATCACAACCCACACTCTGTGTCCAAACTTTTGTCCCGAGGACGACACCAAGCGCCAATGAGAAACATAACGCCCTGCAGTACCAGGTGCCGTTAGGTCAACAGATACCTCCACATCCTCCCCACACGGAAGCCCTCCTTCGGGTAGCTGCAAGGCACATTCAAATAACCCTAAATCTTTTAACACCAAATTAATAATGACTACTGAACAAACAACTCTTACAATTACAGGCTTGCAGCATACTACAGATGATCAAAACCAACTAGCAGTAATGGTTCAAGATTTGGGGGAGCCTGCTGCAGTAGCACACAGGTAAGGATATATTTTCGAGGAAAAAATACTATGGAAAGTGCTGCTTTTGATACCTCCAAATTCACCAACTCTACAGAGCTCAATGCATCCCCTCCAATATGTGCAAGCTGAGTGCCTAGAGGCCATGGCAGGGTGCCATTGTTTGTCATGCGCCAAATCTTTGTGAATCTAGTGCCAGGCCCCAACTCAGTTCCGTCGAAAATAGTCACATCCTTCACAAATCTAGAATCCAGCTTCTTGTGTGATTCATTTGAAGGAGAGTAATCCATTGCCTGCCCACTGAAAGGGCACTCAGGCTTCCAGCCATATGGGCCCCGTGTGAAGGATGGTCTCCGAGCAGAAGGACCCACAGAAGGTCTTGCCTGCACAAGATCATACTTTAAGACATTCAGCTCTAAGACAAACCCACATGGGACCTGTCACACCCTGCTTTTCCTGTTTCTTTCTTCCAAGTGCTACAGAGGTAAATTACATAAAGAGACATATGCTTTCAAGACTGCGGTGGAAAGGTGGTGTGAAGACTTGCCCCTCTTCTGAGGAAATGAAGACTTACCCCTCTTCTGAGGAAAGGAGGTCGGTAATGGCCATGGAAAGGGGGATGTACTGGATGCTCTAGCTTCTGAAAGTCAGATTCATTCCCCATCACTTCATAACAACTAGAGCAGAGGTCGTAGTTGGACACCCTGCAAGGTGAACATATCAACCCAATACTCCCAAGCAAAACCTTTGAGAATTACATACAGAACGTATACATCATGTATGATTCAAAGCCCAACTTACTTCGTAGATTTGTATCGAGGACCTTCAATCGGATTCATCCCACAGCCATCACATTGCACTCTGCCGTGGAAAACATGACTAGTACCACGAGCTCTGAAGCTGGGAAGAACTGGTGCGTGGGGAAGAGCAGTGTGGGGAATACCCCTTGCCGATCTGACATCAGGATTACCACCTGCTGCAAGTCCAACACGGGGGTTCCCAGCTGCTAGTCCTGCAAGTCCAACAAGGGGGTGCGGTGGCCCACCAGCTGCCAGTCCCTCAAGTCTGATAGCTCCCCCAAGTTCCATGTGGGGCAGTGGATGGGCCAACCCAAAGTGGGCATGGGGTGTATAGGGGTACTCATGCGGGCCACGCACCACTGGCTGTGACAAGCTCGGATCCTGGGCAGCACCCTGTGAAGAGTTTGGGACACTCTGAGCTCCTTGGTGGCTAGCCCAGCTTTCCAAGAACTGCTTAAAAGCTTCCTGAGCTTTCTGCACAAGTGTTGCTGCTGGCAGCATCGGATCCAAGCCCTGTACATATGTATTCAAGAAGTTCCGTATAGCATCCATGGTTGCTTGAGGGAAGATGGCTTTCAGGACAGCTTCCACGTTGCCATCGTCTGCTAAGCTGGGAGGTGGTACTGCAGCGGGAATGGAAACTGTGGGCTTTTCGTACACATCCAAGCGGAGTGGATTCAGGCATTGCACCAGGCAGGCATCAACAAGGTCCTGGTCATCTCCGAGGGTCACTACATCATTCTCCTTGTCAACATAGGTTATCACAAGTGAAGCAGTGGGAGACACTTGGAAAAGCTCTCTTATCTTGGCCTCCAATTGACCCAAAGTGAGAGAAAACGCCATGGAATTGAGATTTTCTGAGACTACCCATCTGCGGAGGGAGTCCTGGAACTTGATCTGCAAAATGAAAGCCATGCCATGGTATATGTCAAACAAACAGAGAAAGAAAAAAAAAACTCAATAGAAATGGTGTCAAGTGTGAAATAGGCCCTAGTAGTTGACGAGAATATACCCTGTCAGCCAATGAAGTGATACTCAAGTGGCGAAGGTGTTTGTCTAGGACCAAGAGATCTTGGTATCAAATCCCCACCGGGTGCTTCCTCTCAGTGGCATCGCTTATAGGCAGATAAAAAAAAGCGTCTACTGGCAAGCGCCAACAGGCGGTTGAAAACGGTAACTATGGAGGGATCTTGGGCCTAAGGCCAATCAGGAAAAAAAAAAGAATATACCCTTTCAACATATACCGGTGAAAGACTACCTTGGAGCCTTGAAAAACCAACTAGCTCAGTAAATACCCCCGCCAAATTTTGGAACCTTCGACACCCCACCCCCTGGCTCAAAAGAAAGAACACTTCAAACCCTAATTCGATCATCCTTAGATGGACATCCCTATCATCATCCACTATTTTGACTCAGTATCAAAGGAACCTTCATGAAAGAAAAAATACTTAATAGAAATGGTGTCAAGTGTGGAATAGGCCCTAGTAGTTGACAAGAATATACCCATTAACAATGAGGTGATAGCTCACGTGGTGAAGGTGTTTGTCTAGGACCCAGAGATGTTAGTATCAAATCCCTACCGGGTGCTTCCTCAGTGGCATCGCTTACAGGCAGATAAAAAAAAGCGTCTACCGGCAAGCACCAACAGGCAGTTGAAAACAGTAACTATGGGGGCATCTTGGGCCTAAGGCCAGTTGGGAAAAAAAAAAGATTGTACCCTTTCACATATACCGGTGAAAGACTACCTTGGAACCTTGAAAACTCAGTAAATACCCCTGTCTTCGACACCCCTTAATTAGATTACCCTTTCACATGTACCAGTGCAAGACTACCTTGGAACCTTGAAAACTCAGTAAATACCCCTGTCTTCCACACCCCACCCCCCTTGATTAGATCACCTTACTGCGTCATCCAATCTACAAGCTCAAAAGAAAGAACACTTCAAACCCTAGTTCGATCATCCTTAGATGGACATCCCTATCGACAACCCTCCACTATGTTAACTCAGTATCAAAGGAACATTCATGTATGTGTGCACTAGAGATCTTATGTGCATCCCTAATTACGATTATTTCATCTTATGAGCTAGAACTCCCATGCAGCCACACCGTAACCCTAATCATATCACAAAAAGAACACACGATCAGCGAGTACCTTGAAAACGAGCGCCATGACTACGAAGCGAAACCCTAATTTGTGAATCGGAGCAGATCGATTTTAGGATTCCAAATCCTGAAGAAAAGCGGATCCTGACCGGATTAAGATAAGAACAAAGAATACGCGTTCCTGTGAGCCGCGTTCCAAAATGGATGAAGAAACAGGGAAAATGGTGTCTATTTATAGGGACTGAACTTGCCTTGCCGTCCACTCCACGGGCTTTCTAGCACTTTCAATATACATTGATATATTGTGATGAAATGGAAGCAAATGTATGGTCTATCTTGATTTTATGGGGATTTTATTTTATTCACCCTTTTTGTTGAGGGTGCTCACTGCTATTACTCAATGCCAGTGACATGGCATTAATTAACAAACCCTTAGCACAACCTAAGGATACTGCTAATCAACCCCCAATCTATGCCTCGTCACCTCCTCGGGCAAGGCCACCTCGGGCCCACGAAGAGTGTTTGCTCTCACCTACCAAATCCTCTCCTTCTAGCAACTACCATCTGCTGTCCTACAATTGAAGCGGCTCTCCTACAATAGAACCACCTCCTACGATTGTACATCATCTCCCACTTGCCACCTCATCTCCTCCCACACACCTACCACCTCCTGTCCTACGAACACAAAACTTTTGGAGAGGTTGGCGAACTAGACAGAGACCTTCTCCTCACCCGCTACTCCCCTTGCCCAGCTGCTCGCCTTGCCTCCCCTGGCCTCTCCTCAACCACTTGCTCGCTTCTCCTCCCCTCGAATCTCCTTCCCCGCGTGCTTGCATGTCCTCCCCTCACCTGCTCGCCTCCCTTGCTTTCCCCTCACTTGCTTGCCTCCCCGCACCCTATGTCCTCCCTCCCTCCCTCATGTGCATGCTGGGAAGAGCGAAACACCTACTCCTACACCTTTTGCACCATCACGTGCACGCTAGGAAGAGCAAAGCGACGGGGAAGAAAGCATGCAAATGCAACGCGTCGGGAAGAAACCATTTTCTGGAAGCATGGGGAGAAACATCACATGTCAAATAGCACCAAATCAAGGAAGATCATGTGAGATTCTTACCCAAACTATAAAATTGTTTGCCTTTAAAACCTCACAAAATCGTTGTCTCCAACTTACGACACCTTCAAATATTGCCAAATAACCCTTTATACTTACTCGCTCAAAAATTAATGAACACAAGAAAAAAAATTGGCACCCTATTGATGAGTGTGCATTGTGCACCATTAAATTAATGCAACCTTGAGAAAGAGGGGGTGGCCTTTCTAAGTGTGCATTCAATTAATGCAACCTCATGAAAGAGGGGGTGGCGTTTCTATGTGGCAACAGTGTTGCCTTTGCATAGAACGACACAACCCCACTGCTCCACCCGAGACCTATAAGCCTCATTGCATGGCTTGCACATCTCACTTAACCTAATTGCCTTTACACATTTAGGAAATGGAAACTAGAAATCCGCATTTTGCATTGAGAAATCCAAGTTTCACGCTGAGCCCTCCCACTTTTGTCGGAACATATTTTAAAAAGCCTATTTTTTTTTGTGGATAAGGAATCTCTCATGTCCGCCCCATTGCCCAAACTATTGAGATATCAAGCTCAACTAGTGTTACAAGCGGACATTGATGACCCACTTGGGTGATAGCTTCTGCACTTATGCCACTGGCATGGTGGTGAGGTTATGGGTTGATATACCGCCAGTGGATGACAGGCTATGTGACGCCACTTTGGAGTATTAGAGTTATGGCATAGTCATAGCGTTGTGAGGTGAAAAAAAGAAGAAAGAACCACTGCCTCTATAGCCCTTCACCTCCCAAACTTGGAAAACACTAACACAACACCACCAGCCACCGGGGGGCTGGAACACTTCTCACAATTCACCACACCACCCACGCCAGAAAGACAGCACAAAACAGGGGCACCATAGACCAAGATAAACACCCAGCAATTATATTCCCAAAAAACACTTCATACAAGCTTCTCCCGACACAGAAGCCTTACTCACACAACCATAAACAAAACACTCGGACCTGTCACTGCTGAGGATACACCACATCCCCCATCACCGCAAACCTCTCGCCTGCCTGCTGTGCCAATCACACCAGAAAGAACCCGGCCACTCACTCTTCAGAAGGCGCCCCACCAGCTAACCCTCAACTCTCTGTAGCCCATCTCTTCTGTATGTGTCGCCAGCAACAGCTACACCATCATCTCTCTCTCTCTCTCTCTCTCTCTCTCTCTCTCTCTCTCTCTCTCTCTCTCTCTCTCTCTCTCTCTCTCTCTCTCTCTCTCTCTCTCTCTGTCACCTGCAGCTTATCTGCAGTGCCACCGGCCCACCACCAAGCAACAGCATCTGTCTCTGTCTCTTCTTTGACGTGCTATCAGCCCCACCAGCTTCTGCACGATCCTCTTTACGGCCACACGTGCCCTCTTCACTGCTCCCTCTTTGCCACCCTGTCTTCAACACCTACCTGTGCTTCCACTTCCGGCTTCACCTAGCGGCCCACACCAGCCACCCTTTGCTCTCAACAACTTGCCAGCCTGTCAGCCATCAGCCGCACACAGAGGCCTTCTCCTCAGTCACCTGCGCTGTCACCTCACCAAGGACCCTGCCTTTCTTTCACAGCCGCACGACCATCAGCAACACCAGCCCTCGCTTCTCTCCTTGCGCTTCTCTCCTTGCGCTGTCAGCCCGTCAACCAGCAGCTCCAGCTCGTCTCTTGGCGCCTGTCTTCGCTGCTCTTCACTAGGGAGGCCCCCAGCTTTACACGACGGCCACCAGCCTACTGCCCTCTGTCTGCTCCAAAAAGTCACACACATCTTCACCCTTCCTGCCATGAAATTCAGGATAAGACCACATCCTGAAAACCTGTAACAATCCCAGAGCTCTCCTCAATGGAACATACGCCCTTCTAGGCAAAGAACAATGCCAGAGCTATCCTCTGTGGAGGTGCCAGAAGAATGGTGAGGTGAAAAAAAGAAGAAAGAACCACTGCCTCTATAGCCCTTCACCTCCCAAACTTGGAAACACTAACACGAACAGGGGCACCACCAGCCACCGGCTGGAACACTTTCCACTGTTCACCACACCACCCACGCCAGAAAGACAGCACAAAACAGGGACACCATAGACAAAGCAAACACCCAGCAATATATTTCCAGAAAACACTTCATACAAGCTTCTCCCGACACAGAAGCCTTACTCACACAACCATACAAACACTCAGACCTGCACTGCCGAGGATACACCACATCCCCAATCACCGCGAACCTCTCGCCTGCCGGCTGTGCCAACCACACCAGAATGAACTCGGCCACTCTCACTCTTCAGAAGGCGCCCCACCAGCTAACCCTCAACTCACTGCAGCCCATCACTTCTACATGTGTCGCCACCAGCAGCTACCCAAACATCTCTCTCTCACTCTCATCGTGCTGATCCTCTGCCAGCCTCACAACAAACACTTCCTCTGCAATGCTACCGGCCTCACCACCAAGCAGCAACACCTATCTTTCTCTGTGCTTCACTTGGCACCTGCTCACGCTGTCCACTGTCGGCTTCACCTATGCGGCCCACACCAGCCCACGCACGATCACTTGTCCACAGCCACACACTGTCCACCCACTTTCACTTCCACATCCAGCTCATTATCATCCTCCAAGGCCTCCCAGTAGCTCTGCGCCGACCTTCGAAGAAGCCTCTCCCTCCTTTTACAAGGCGGCCACCACCCTGGCTCTCTTCGCTGACCCCTTCTCTCAGTTCACCACAACCTGCTCTGCGCAGAATCACCCTCAGCTTCGCCTCTCTCTTCCAGGCAGCAACCTTCTCACCTACAGCTCTGCCACGATCACCTTTCCTTTCAAACTAGGCGGCAACGCCAGCCCAAGGTGACTACCTTCAGCCTCTGTTTGCTCTCCACGCTCACACACGGCTGCGCTCCATTGGTCCCCAGCGCCTCTGCAAGGCGATTCTTCCTCGACCCTCACACTCTGGCGGCCTTCACCACACGCCTGCCAGCAGCTTCGCCCGAGAGCCCTTCGTCGCCAGCCTGCGAGCGCACACAGAGGTGGCCTCCAGCCCCTCTCACCCGCTATGATCCTCTGTGGCCGCCTTGTTCTCTCTCCGCGGCTGCTCTTCACCAGCTAGCTCCCGACTTCACGCTTCTGCAACCTTCCTGAACGTCTACGCTGGCAGCACGGTTAGCCTCTACGTGGCTATTGCTTTAGTTGGCCACATCAATATTATCTTTTTTTTATTTTCCAAGGCCTAAAGATGGCCACACAATGCTTCAATTTCACACCAATTCTCAAGGCTACCTTGGTCCTCTTTCAACTTTAATTGCCCATGTCTCCACATACTTCTCAATTGCAACCTCGAGTGCCCATGGATACTTGGACACACACACATTTTCAGGCGGCCGAACAGCTAATATCACCTCCAGCGGACCACATTCCGGACAGGCCTGCAACAAACCCAAAACAAACCGTCCACCCTGTACACCTGGCAACGCATTCAAAGCCAAGTCTTCACACATGGCATGCACACATATGTACACAAGCCCAAAATACCTCTCAGAAAAACGCTTGACAGCGTCAGTTCATATAGTCGAGTTTACACTATGGACGAACCATTTGTATGTTATTGTAGGAGAGTACTTTCGCTTTATGTATATACTCTTATCTTTTAGTTATATGATTGTAGAGAAGAGAAAAAGATAGAAGAAAAATTCAACCATCCATCTCTCTCTTGTGTCTTGCACTCTCTTGTGTGTGTGTGTGTGTGTGTGTGTGTTTGCTTGCAAAGAATTCAAGCTCTCCCTCTCCTCCACACTTTATGGTATTAGAGCTCCGATTCATATGAGAGCTAAGGAGGCAAGCAAGAGGCAAGAACAAGCAAGTGAGGAAGCGATACATGGGTAAGAGCATCATCATCTCTTCTCCTTCTTGGTTAAGGTCAACACCCCCTCGGTAGCTCTCCAAGAGCTACACATCTCTGATTGAAGAGCTGTCTTCGTAAGCTTGGAGGTGCTTGATGTTGAGATGTCAAGTTCAACATGATCTGACACTCACGAGGCGCCTGCATGACCGTTCAACATTTATATCACTAGCAAGTTTGATAGCTGGCACCGACATATCTTCGCCAGAGATTCTATGGCTGGACTACACTGACTAGTCCACATCTACTCACTCCTCTTAGCGTGTTCACATTATGGACCGCTTGTATATACTCTATTATGTGTGTTAGTCATTTTATCTTCTTTGTAGAACTCTTTTGCTGTGTGAAGAAGAAGAAGAATTTTCAACCTCTCACCTTGTGTGTTCTCTTCTAGGGTTTGTGTGAGTGTGTGTGTGCTTGCAGGAGCTCAAGCTCTCTTCTCCCCTGCATCTTTTCACTTGAGTGGTATATAGTACTTTGTGCTATAGTTTTACGGCCAGAATCGCATTTCTATCTTCATTTCATCACTGCAAGGTTATTTTGATAGTTTCAGGAAGTTTGGGTGAAGGACTGTCTGTGGTCGAAATCTAGTTATTGTAGTGCAGCAGTAGTGCAGACAGTGTTTGCACATATATTGTTGATATTGGGTGTAGGTACATGTACTTTGGTCTCACAAAAGATACTGCTCTGTTACAAGTTGCATATAGAAATTGTTTGTTTGTAGATTTATGATTGTTGCAGGCAAAATGTATGATGGACTCAATCAGATTGTCAGTGAGAAGTTGGACAAGAACAACTTCCATGTTTGGAAGTTCAGAATGACCAATTTCTTGATGGGTAAAGGATTTTGGGACTATGTCGAAAAGGAGACAATGAGAAGCCTCCAGAGTTGTCTGAAGAGAATGCCACTCCAACTGATATAAAGGCATTCAAGGATTGGAATCAGGGTGTAAGGAAAGTCATGTACTAGCTTTTGATTAGTGTCACAAACACAATGATAGGACATATACATGATGCCAACACTCCAGCAGTTGCATGGTAGAACTTGAGTAGATTTCCAAATAAATACAAAGGCAAGGAAACTGTAGCTAAAACAAGAGCTACATATAGTGGAAAGGAAAAGCATGTACACTATGGACTTTTTTTTGAGACTAGAGTATAGGTACATGGATATATAGATGCAGATTAGTCTGGTACTTTCTCAGACATGAGACGTACTAGTAGGGAGTGTTGCTATTAGTGTCTCAGCTTTACATTTTCTTTTAGGAGTGTTAATATTAGTTAGAGCAGCAAGAAGTAACCAATGGTTGCTTTGTTGAGTAAAGAGGCTAAGTATAGGGGTGCTGCTATGGCATCATGTGAGGTAGCTTGGTTACAAAAGCTACTAGTAGATATAGGTGAGTCCATGGATAGGGATGTCATTTATTGTGACAACATGAGTAACATATATAGCTAGCGAGTAATCTAGTGTATGATGCCAGGACAAACACATTGAGGTGTATTATCACTTTTAAGGGATAAGGTTCTAGTATAGGTGATGTGGATTTGGTGTATCTTAGCATAGAGAGTTGACATCTTTGTTGGAAATTGGGGGCCACTTCTTGGGAGGTCACCCATCCTAGTAGTGTTCATGCCACTACGCGCTTAACCTCCACCATTCTAATCCCTTCCAAGCCACTACGCGCTTAACCTCCACCACTCTAACCCCTTCCAAGCCATGAAAATTGGTGGAGAAGGGATGATAGTGGCCCTATTCTTCTATTATAAATGTATGATATCATTATCCCTGGCACTATGTGGTATGTAGGCTGGCACATGACCTTCCAACACCCTCCCTCGATGGGCCAGGATGTAGGGTACCCAGAGGCTCTAACGACACTTGGCTCAGAGGTCTGCCTGCTCCTCTCACAGAGATGTCACTCGACTAATCTAGCATATGCCCACCCGCCTATTGTTGATTACTTCGGGCATACCAGCACGACACAGCCTTCTTATTTGTACATGCATTCGGCCTTTGTTTAGCTCCCACCGAGAGGAATCGGCAAGTCGACTAGCTCTGCTAACAACATCCCAACAAGTCGGCAAGTTGACCAGCTCTGCTAACAACATCCCAACATGCCCTCCCTGGCTCTAGTACCATGTTAGAAATTGGGGGCCACTTCTCGGGAGGTCACCCATCCCAGTAGTGTTCACACCACTGCACGCTTAACCTCCACCACTCTAATCCCTCCCAAGCCAGGAAAATTGGTGGAGAAGGGATAATAATGGCCCTAGATTTCTATTATTTATGTATGATCTCATTATCCTTGGCACTATGCATGTGGTATGTAGGTGGCCATGCCATCACCTTATAACAATCTTCACAAAGGCATTGGGTAGAGACAAGCTCCGTAGGTACAAAAGCTTACTTGGAGTGTAGGGTATGTAGTTAAGCTTAAGGGGGCGTGCTGAGATATCAAGGTCAACTAGTGTAGATATGGGTGATGTGCTAGGATGGTAGCTTCACACTTACACCACTAGCACAGTTGGTGAGGTTATGCATGATATGCCACCAGTGGTCTACAAGCTGTGCCATTTTGGTTTACTAGAGTTATGGCATAGTTATAGCGCCATCTTATGTAGTTAGGTTCACACTATGGACTAACCTTTATTTGTTACTTTTCTTTATAGTATGTACTCTTATCTTTATGTTATGGTTGCAGAAAAGAGAATAGAATAGAATCTTTATATGTAATCTCATCTTTATAGTATATACTCTTAGCTTTATGTTATGGTTATAGAGAAGAGAAGAAACTTCAACCATCCATCTCTTATATGCTTGTCTATTGCTGTTGTTTGTGTGTTTTCACCCTCTCCCTCGCATTCTTCTCACAGCCTTGAACTATGTGCACATGATCAAGGCAAACCCATGCTCTTTTTGAATCTTCATTATAAGTTCAGTGCGTCTAGTTAACCAAATCCACTCCACAACCAGGCCCAGTTCTTAACAATCTCAAAAAGAAAACATTGTTCACGATCTCTGATTGCTTACCCCCCGGGCGAAAAACGACTATTATGAAAGAATTCATAAGCACATTAGCACTTCAACTCTTATATACTTGACTGCTGTGTGCCCACCTTGCTTTGATTTCCTCACCATTCACTTAACACCAAATATCACATGCTCATACAACACTTAAAAAAAAGATATACTAGAGATCTTAAAATATATATATATACTAGAGATGTTAAAAAAAGTATTATGTAATATGTTTATTTGAACAAGCAGATGCATCTGTGAGAGAAAATTAGGCAACTCTCTCTAGCTTTCTTTGACTTATGTACTTCTATAGTTCATTATCTATTCTAACCATGGTAATGACAAGCCGCTTTGCAATGCACATCAACCTTTCATGGGTCGGAGGAAGATAGGTTGGAAACTGCTTCTTTAACAAGCTTCTTGGTTTTCATGATGGCTTCGTATGATATGCCTCTCTAAATGTGAAACCCTTGGTGTATCATCACCCACATTGAATGTGCATTGCTCACATATATATAATAGTATACATAAGCCTCACAACATGCTATACAAACGGGAGGTGTCTTGCAATAAAAACATTGCAGTTAACCATAACCTTCAGTTGAAATCCCTATATGCTAGGAACTCCTTGTGACAACTTGCTTGCAAAACAAGATAATATGTTTAAAAACTCTAATGATATTCAAATTATGGCATGTGGTTCACTTACTTTCACTTACCTAGCCAAGTCAAACGGTTCACTTACATTCACTTACCTAGCCAAGTCAAACAGTTCACTTACCCAACCAAGTAGTTCACTTACCCAACCAAGTCAAATGGTTCACTTACCTAGCCAAGTCAAACGGTTCACTTACCCAACCAAGTCAAACTGTTCACTTACTTAGCCAAGACAAACATTTTTGTAATATAGTATGGTGTGTAAAACTACCACAAAGAGAATATTAGCACTTAAATAAACCACCATACTAGCTATTATGTGCACATCATATTATGTGCATATACTAGGAGGCTAACCCACCCTAGGCATGTGAACATGCTCTAGTGGGACAAGGGTTAGACCTAACCTTGGGTTGGGGTTAGGGTCAGGCAACCAAGGGTCACACATGGAAATGGAGAGTCAAGAGTCACTTGAGAGCTTTGCTATATAATAGGGGCATGGGGCACTCTTAAGGAATGTTCTCTTGTGTAGAGCATAGTATCTACTCTCTTGCCATTTCATGCTAGAGCTATGTGTTGCTGGATTGAAGGCATACCTCTTGGTGGTATGGGGCACCAAGGTTAGGTATGTGGTTCTTCATTACTTTGATGTGTGTACCCTTGGGCTTGGGAGTGGTCGGGTGGATGAGTATATGCCTGGATTATGTGTGTTTATGCATAGTGATTAGCTAGAGAGATCTATGGGGTTTTAACAGTGGTATGAGAGCGGTCTTTAGTTAATTTTTGATGTTTTTTCTCCTCTTAATTCTCTCATTATACCAAAATTTTAGCATTTTTTAAAAAGTAAAATTTAACGTTTATTAAGTAAAAAATGTTATTTTTGGTTTGTTTTGGTGTCTATGCATTGGGAACCTCAATATGGTGGTTGGAGCGTGATGCTTCTTGACTTGGATGGGCATATCGACGATGCGAAAAAATTTCATGAGTGAAAATGCTATTTTTTCTCTATTTTTATGGTTTAAATAAGCATTTTACAAATTTTTTACCAAAATACCACACATGCTATTACAAGTATTTTTTGGTAGAAAGGGTTCCCTACATTTCTACAATTTTTAGGAAATTTTCTTGATTATTTAAGAATCTTTTAAAGTATTTTTATGGCAAAATAAGCATTTTTAATGCAATTTTGCGAGTTTCCCACGGGCATGTGAGCAAATTTCTGATGATTTTTTACTGAAAATTAGTGGGGGGTAGCATATTACTGCATCGGGTTCTCTCCCATGTGTGCGGCTGTTAACTCATTCCCAGGGTCAATAAGAGCTACCACTATTATCTTACACCAAGGAGTCAAGGTAGATACACCAAAGGGTCAAACATTCAAGATACGAAGCAATGGTGTCCAAAGCTACAATTAGGATGGGCGCCCATAATGGTGTGACGGAGTATTTATAGAAATTCCCGCTTCAAGAGCATGTGGTAGCATGTAGGATGAAGTCCCAAGTGATGTACTTCATGGATATATTATGAGAGTAGTCATTGTAATAGCATTAGGCCTCTTATGAGCCTAAAGTGCCCGGTTGGCCACAGTTTAAGTGAGTGTGAACACTTATGGGGCCATGTATATAAGCGAATTTCTCTCATAATACAAGAGACTCTCCCATTGTGCAATTGAGTCTTGTTCTTACTAATCCTCTTGCTAATCTCTCTCCCTAATGCATGCTAGTCATGTGTGTGAGTGAAGTGAGGTGAGAGGAGGGACGAGTACCCGTAGTGCAACGCGACGGTGTGACAACGCTCGTGGGGGATGTGCAGTGGAATTGCTTCTCAAGGAGTTGTAGAGCTTGGAGACCGTTACGAGCTCAGCCATTGAAAAGATCCTCACGACAGTTGGCAGTTCATCAGGTAATCTCTTGTTGGATGTGTTTCAAGGAGGGTTAGGTGAGCCATAACAGCGGCATAATTTCTATCTCTCTCATCGGAGTTCTCTCAAATTTTTCTCTTTCGTGTGTGGAAACATGATTTGATTAGTGAATAAACATGATTAACCAACTTAATTAGTGGTTAATATCCATGATTAACAGAGGAAGAGAAGAGGAGATGAGAGAAGTGGTGGAGGACGGTGTTGAGGTGGAGAAGGGGTGAGGAAAGATGAAGCTTGTGCTTTCCCCCTCTCCCTCACAGATTCGCACACAGCCCCGAGGGAGGGGGTTCTACGGCTAGCGGCAACCTGCCCCCCCTACGTTGCTTTTAAAAAAAAGTTTAATAAAAAAGCTTTGTAAAGCTTTAATTCATCATTTTCATGATTTTTTTAATTAAAAATTTCTTGAACCCTTTGGTCTTTCGGGTCCAGTTTTTTTGACCATTTAAATTTTGGGAGTTACATGTCTTTTCAGTTTATGTGACCGTTGGCTGTCCACATTCCGGGGTGACTGTTCAGGTTCCGAAATTTGTGTCTGTTCGTATTCTCGTGCATTCGGGGTAAAATTAAATTTCTAAAAAATCCTTTAAAATTCGTGAAAAATTAGACAATGGATTTCTCCAATTTTTGGAATATTTAGGTTTTCCGTTTAGCATGTGGCGTGTCCGTTCGGGTGCCCGTGATTGTTTGATTTTCTGTAAAAATCTATTTTTAACCCAGAAAATTAGAAATTCCATTAAAATTAGAGATTTTAATTGTATTTGAGGATTGTTGGGTGGAATTTAAAAATTTCATGATCGATGGGATTCTCAGGGTATTTTTTTATAATTATCACTTAGGAAAATTTCTAAAAATTATTTTAGAAATCCTATCAATTGGTATTTTTTGTATACCAATTGTATTTTGGTGAATTTTATCGCTACTTTTTTTTGAAAATTTTAGATTTGGAGTGTCATAAGATAGGATTTGGTGGAGTTTAAAATTAGTAAATTTTGAGGCCCTAGAAAAATAGAAAAAATCATGATAATTCTTTTTTCTCGAGAATTTAATATTTTCGGGGGTTATTTAGTGTGCTAACATTAGATAGATACGAGTTATTCACATTAGTAGTTATTTCTGTTTGAATTAATTCTAGACGGTGTTTTCATGATTTTTTACTATTGTTTAGCCACCAAATGCTAATTAAAGCATT
The DNA here is from genome assembly GCF_041138505.1 of Cibotium barometz. NCBI lineage: Eukaryota > Viridiplantae > Streptophyta > Polypodiopsida > Cyatheales > Cibotiaceae > Cibotium > Cibotium barometz. The sequence goes on from NC_141048.1 coordinate 24,435,933, forward strand.
TTTTCTTATGTGCAGTCAATTCTAGTGAATTAATTTGCTAGATCATTTTGATCAAGGGTGGTCAAGTGAAGTTGGCTCGAGCGATTCATAATTTTTGAGAACCTTATTACCAAGGCTCACATTGATTTCTCGATCAATGATAATATCGATGAGATGTGTGATCATCTTGACTCAAGAAGGGAAGATCTTAAATTCCAAGTTAAAGAAGAGGAGGCTGCTGAAAAGATTGAATTTATGGAAGTGACAGAGCATCTAGAAGCAACTATTGCCAAATGCCATGACGAGATGGAGTCACTGAAGGTGCAGATCTTAACTTTGCAAAAGGCTCTTTTGGTGGCACCTCCTGCTCCTATCAAAGCAATTGCTCCATCGTTTGCACCAAAGCTGTACAGCGGTGAGAAAAAGCAGAAGGCTCAAGAATGTGTAGATACCTGGCTCAACAGGTGGACTACACACTTTGCCTTTCATCCATTTATCGATGCGCAAAAGCTGCAGATGGCACAGGGGTTATTGAAAGAAAAGACACTGACATGGTGGAAGGATCTCAAAGAAGATTACATTCCTACCACTTGGCAAAATTTTGAAGAAGCTTTCAAAAAAGAGTTCATCCAAGCAGAGGATGAATTCAAGATAATTGACATAGCATGGGGAATTACTCATTTGACAATTATGTGTAAAAGTTTAGATAGTTGGCTGCCAAAGCCAAATCAGATGATCATACCTTATGTGGGATTTTCATCAATGGTCTAGCTTGTGACTATCAGTACAAGGTAAAAAAATGCAAAGTCAAAACAGCTAAGGATGTTATTCAGGTAGCTCAGGTTTTTTATAAGACAATGGTTGGCGTCAACACTTCAAAACCATTATCTAATGAAAAGAAATCCACGTTAACTTTTACAAAGAGTGGACAAAAAAGGAAGATGGTTTTTACACCAAAACCAAAAAATTCTGACAATGCCAGCAACAACAAGAAGCCAAAATTTGTGAGTAGGGATAATCTCATATGTTTCAAATGCAAAGAAAAGGGACACACGAAGAAATTATATCCTTTGCATGGAGCTACAACATCTTCGGCGCTTGGGCAAAAGGCGGCACCGAAGAAGTTTATAAAGAAATCTGTGAACATTACATAACTTTAAGGTAAATTTTCTAAAGTCAATATTACGTATCTTGAAGGAAGCCAATGTCCAGATTGTACTTTCAGTAAAGATGTTTTTGGTCCAAGCTAATTATTTTGTATTTATGGAACAATAAATGGACTTTAGGTTCATATATTGTTTGATCCCAGTAGTACTCACAATTTTATTAATAACATTGTGGTAGAGAGGATGAAGCTGGAAACCACTCAGAATGATCACACGTACAAGGTCGAGATGGCTGGAGGACAAGTCCAATTATGGGACACGAAGATGTCAAAGCTATTGCTAGACAATTTCTTGATGAGTTACCTCATAGATTACCTCATAAATGAGAGGTGGACCATAAAATTGAGCTAGTATTGGGTGCAGTACCTATTAGTATTCCTCTGTATCGGCTTAGCCAGACTGAGGAAGACAAGGTAGCCAAGCAACTAGCTGAATACTTGAGGATGGGTCAAATTAGACCAAGTAAGTCTCCTTGGGGTGCACCAGTTCTCCAGGTTAAGAAAAAAGATCAAGGTACCTTGCGGATGTGTATTGATTTACAAACATCTTAAAAAGGTTATAATTAAAATAAATACCCATTGCCTAGATCAGACGATCTTATTGATCGGTTGCATGGAGCTAAGTATTTCACAAAACTTGATTTGCGAACCGGTTATCATTAGATCCATATTGCAGAGAAAAATGTTTCTAAAACTGCTTTTAGGACACGTTATGGCAACTATGATTTTTTAGTGTTATCCTTTGGTCTCACTAATGCACCAGCAACTTTCCCTGAATGATGTATTTCAGGATCTGTTAGGAAAATGCGTGGTGGTTTTATTAGATGACATTTTGATATACAGTAAAACTTTGGGTGAGCATGAGGAATATCTTAAAGAGGTTCAAGGAAAGCTCATGAAGGAGAAATTGTATTGTAAATTATCTAAGTGTGATTTCTTCAAGAAGGAATTATTATACTTGGGTCATAAGATCTCTCGAGATAGCTTAAGGATAGATTTGGATTGAATCCAAAGGTTTTGGAATGGCCAGTTTCGTGTACAGTCAACAAGCAGTTAAGATATTTCTTAGGTTTCGTGGTGTTTCTTTAAAAATCTGTCAAGGTTTATTCAAAGTTGACAGTGCCTTTTACCAATCTTCTTAAGGGTAAAAAAATAAGTCTTAAGTCTCTGATTGAGTGGAATGAGAAGTTATAGAGAACTTTTGATGCTTTGAAAAATAAAGTTCGAGATGCTCCTGTGTTAGCCTTGCCGGATCCTGGAGGAGCAGGCCTTACATCGTTGAGACTGATGCTAATGATTTTGCAGTAGGTGTAGCTTTGTTCCAGGATGGGAATCCTGTGGCCTTCCGCGAGTAAGAAACTCAACGATGCACAGACTAGGTACCCAATTCAGAAGAAAGAGTTGTATGCAATCATTTATGCTTTGAAGGCATGGAGACAATATCTCTATGGGTCTCATTTTATGGTCTTAACAGATCACCAATCTTTGCAGTACATTTGTGATCAACCGTACTTGTTGAAAGGTAGAAAAGCCAGATGCGCTGAGTTGATGCAGGACTTTGATTTCATGATTAAATACAAGAAAGGTAGCTTGAATCGTATTGCTGATCCATTGAGTCAAATTGGTGAAGTTAATGAACTTAGCTTCATGAAAATTACTTCCAACTTGTACGATTCACTCAGGGGAAAATGTAGTACATATATTTGGTAGAATCAGGGTCCAACTCTGAGGTAGATCAAAACCTAATGAATCAAGGAAAAGCCAACCAATTTTTTATTCGGAATGGTCTCTTATTCCGAAGTGATAAGGTTTGTGTGTTGGATGTGCCGGATATTAAACTCAAGATTCTCTTTGAGTGCCATGATGCACCATCGGGGCAGGACATCCTAGCATACAACGAACCTTGACTTTGGTTAGAAGGACATTTTTTTGGCCAAAAATAAAAGATTTTATTCAAAGTTATGTGGTCCGATGTTATCAATGTTAGATAAACAAGGCTGAATGCCTTAAATATATTGGGTTATTACATCCTTTGGATATTCCATCTCGAAAGTAGGAAAGTATTTCCATGGATTTCATTACGAGACTTCAACGTACTAGTAGGGGTCACGATGCCATTTGGGTAGTCGTGGATAGATTGACAAAGATGGCTAGATTTTTACCCACAAAGACAACAGTCAAAGCGTTGGAATTGGCTTACCAATTTATCGAGTAGCTGTTTAGACTGCTGTTTAGACTGTATAGTCTACCTTCTGATATTGTGAGCGATCAGGACTCTAAGTTCATGGCTCATTTTTGGCAGGAAGTTTTCAAGAAATTGGAAACTACCTTGAGTATGAGTTCCTCCAATCACCCACAGTCTGATGGGAAAACAGAGCACGTGAATCAGATTTTAGAGGATATGCTTCGTGCATATATCTCTAGAAAACCATCGAGTTGGGAAAAGTATCTTCCAATGATGGAATTTGCCTATAACAATTCTAAGCATACGGCTACTGGTTATAGTCCATTTATGCTTATGTATGGGTATCGACCTAGGGCACCTGTTGATGTTGGTCTTAAGGACATTGAGCTTGATGCATCGAGGGATTTCTTGCGTGATATATGTAGGAAATGCTGACCCAAGTTGAGGATTCTATCAGGAGTGCTCAGGATGGAGCACAATATTATGCTAATAGGGGATGCTCACCTCGGTCTTTTGAGCCAGGAGCTTTGGTTTATTTGAAAGTTTCTAAAGATTCTTAGACTTTATCAACATGAAAGTGCTCAAAATTATCTCTTAGATATTGTGGTCCATTCCGAGTTATTTGGCATGGTTACGTATGAGCTAAAACTACCTCCACATATCAGAGTTCATCCAGTCTTTCATGTCAACAAACTGAAAGAGAAGTTGGGAGGTGAGGATAACCTAGTTACTCATCAAGAACTCATTGAGGTCAAGGATTTATCACCTGAACCTGAAAAGGTACTTGAATTCACATATAAGCAAGCAAGCATCCATCTAGTATGTATGAATCCAATAGCATATAAGAAATTAAGATTAAAGAAGGGAAAAGCTCACAAGTATACTTATTGTCAAAAATGACATATCCAATGAGTAGTTTTCACACTACATCGGCCAAACTTAGAATGGTTTGCCCTCTGTTTTACTAGTCTTAAGCAAGTATGTACACGGAATTTGTAGACTTTTCCTATTTAACATTAAGCACAAGATAAATGCTCCAGTACCACCTTACAAAGGAAACATGTAAGATGGCAAAGCGCCTTACGACGATAGATCACCTGTGTGAAACCATGTTAACCTATAGAGTGGTTAACATACCCCCTTCCTAATCACATCCTCACCTCAGTTGGTGGTGAAGCTACTGCAAGGGTGAAAAGGTGTAGATAGTCCAAGATAGGATGCATATCACATTGGTGAGGTAGCCCTAGTGGTAGGTAGTGTGTTGAGGTAGCATGGAAGGTGATTATACGGTGTAGAAGTTCTTCATATACAAGGCCTTTGGTGGTTGTGGAAGTGGGATGGACTCTTCAAAATGAAGTAGTGGGGAGAATTGAGCCACATCCTGTCATTGGTGGAATGAGGGTTAGGACTAACATGCAATGAGTTGCATGGGTAGATGGTAGTTCGGAAGTTCTTGGCAATGAGTTGCATGGGTAGATGGCAGTTCGGAAGTTCTTGGCACAATAAGGTATTATTCCTAGATCTCATAGTGTGATGTAGAGAGATTATACTTCTTCATAGCAGATAAACCCGCTAGGGCGAGGGGTGTGGAAGTGGATTTGAAGATAGAGGTTGCATGGAAGCTTATTGGAGGCACCTGCAAAAGGTTGAGGCTTCCCTTGACGATGGGTCATACCATGGGCCAGGCTTGCATTTGCCATGGACCCCATCCAAAGATATTACTTAGAGGGTTGGCATTTGCGAGGTTAGATGAAGGTGCATGTGTGAATACAAGCTATGATATGCAAGGTTAGGTGAAGATGCATGTGTGCATGTAAGCTATGATATACAAGATGTGATAAAATGATGATGCCCATAGTGAAATATGCAAGTGTGATGTGCAAGGGACAAAGGATGGAAGGTGTGCCCATATGTTTGCACCTCCAACATGAAGACTTCTCCAACTTAATTGGTTTCTACGACTCTCTTTCTTGCTTTCTTTGACATTTACTCGCCATCCCTTTTCTTGGGGAGTGAAGATCATTACATTGGTGATGCTAGATAGCATAGCTAGCTTTGCACCATAACGGTAATAGGGTTGGGTGGCCTCTAGATCTCGAGGGAGTTGGCATTATTGCGCACTTGGGATAGATGTAATGTGGTTGAAGATGAGGTTATAGAAGGTTCTTGTTAATTTTAGGAAGTTCCAAGCAATGGGTCGTACCACGGGCCAAGCTTGCACCCGCCATAGTCCCTCGATCTAGAAATATACTTGGAGAGTTATCACGACGCAATGATGATGAGGCTTAATGCATTCTAAAGTGGTGCCTATGTGTCTATTATATGTAGATCCCATGTATGTATTACAGGTGGGCATTGGAAAAAATGTATGCCCATGTAGAAGCTTTTTTCGGTGAGAACTCCAACACACTACTTTCTTGGATAATTTTAATTTTGCTTCTAAAGTGGTGCCTATGTGTCTATTATATGTAGAGCCTATGTATGTATTATAGGTGGGCATGGAAAAAATGTATGCCCACGTGTAGAAGCCTTTTCTGATGAAAACTCCAGCACATTGCGTTCTTGACACTTTTAATTCTGCTTCTTTTTACTCTTGTTTGCACGCAGATGTGTGCGGTACCCCTGGACAAGGGTTTTTAACCAAAAGTGGGCCCATAAAGAATGTGTAAAGTAGCAAATAAGGCTTGGGATGGGGTGAGAACCCACATTGGCACAAAAGATATTGTCGGTATCATAAAGATGTGATGAAGGGCTTGCAAGAAAGACATTATCGGATCGTTGCATGATCTCAAAGGGCTTCCAAAACTCGTTATCCGACGTGTCTTTGAAAGTGCTCACTCTATGCCATAAATTCCTATCTAACTGATAGAAATTGGGACTTTCATTGAGATTGAAAATCAGTTGCTCCCTTTGCTTATCCATTAGTTCTTGGGGCACCTCCTCAAGGATGAGGATGATGAGGTGGAAGAACCAACATGCGGCGATGATAGATGGGTTGAGGACATTGGCATAGTAGAGGTTATTAAAGTTCTTCATTTGGAACCACATCTCTGTGGTGGAGGGGTGCGGGACCATCAATGTATGAAAACTTGTAGGCGAGCCCTTTTCCTTCCATGTGCAAGAACTTGTGCATAGTCCACCTCCATTTGATTGGCATGAAATTGGGTCAATGCAAATTTATGTAGGTGCAACCATGTATTCTCGCAACATTTGGTGACCACCACTGAGGAGATAGAGCATGTGCCACTAGGGTTGGACTCCTATGTGACCTGCAATTGGGTAGCCTTGGGATTAATAGAATGCCAACCTCCTTTGGTGTGGTTGATCTTCCACTCAGAAAATAGGTGATCCATGTGTTGATTCACCTAATAGATTTTAGCCACCATGTCGAAGGGTGTAACCAGGTGGTTATGGAAGTTTCCTTGGAATGTAAGATCCCACATGATTGGTAGGTATGTGAGAGAGATGTTGTTCTCCTGGACATGCAAGGACATTGCTAGGTCCTTCCCATTATCTTCATTGGCTTCTTCCTGAGTAGTGGCAATGGTTCCTCATTGATATCCGGCCCCTCATGGAATATTTTGAGGACAAGAGGCTCATGGATGATGCCATCACACTTAGTGAACTCTCTTGATGGGCATCTTCTACTTGGATTCTCCCAAATGTGGGTCACGTGCAAATAAGTCTTGAGGCTCATGGCTCAGGCTCATAGGTCACTTGGTGACCCTGAGGCTCATGGCTCATGGGTCACTTGGTTACTCTCTTGATGGACATCTTTTACTTGGGCTCCACATGGTGAGCTGAGAGGAGCTTCATCTTGAGTGGACTAGGGAATGTGGATGGTGGCACTGGGAGGTGCAAGTTGTGATGGTTAGGTTGGAGCCAATGGTGTGTGGTTGAAGGGTTCTCCATGGATGGTCTTAGGAAAGAAGCGGATAGGTTGCAGGATGTCTCCTGTTTATGTTTCTTCGGAAGAGGTTGGAGTTGTTGGTGAGATGTTGTGCCATAAGCCAAAAATGGGCTGTAGGCGAGGCGGAGGGAGTGGAAACTCTTTTGTTAATGGCATGAGAAAGGATCTTTGTGATCTTATGTATGAAATGTACCTTGTCTATTGGGTTCACAAGAGCTTTGGAGCTCAATGGTGAAGGCTGAATCAGTCTAGTTTTATCACAGCAGTGTAAAGGCTTTGGCACAATTTGTCTGTTGGTAGCTTGGAATGAGGATGGTGAGGGACACCCTATTGTGGAAGTCATGGGCCTTCTACTAATGGGTGAGGAAGGTGAGCACACGAGCTACTGGCACCCATTTTAGGAGGCTATTATGTCATCAAATTTAGCCCCATTGGAATGGGCCGTCATTGATGTGTTGAACCTTAGCCATGGCTCCCTTCCCACTGAGGGATTTGGATACATGGGTGTGGGAGGTATAGGGCTTGTCGCACAACTTACAAGATCCTCGGTGAGAGGCAAAGTGACCCATCCAACATCTTAACCTCCCTTGATTTGTCTACATTATGGTAAGACTCAATGTAGTGCAGGGTAAGAGGGAGATTTGGGCTTCATGTGGATTGGTTATGGAAGGCCGCGAGACTAACCTTGTGAAGTTGGGGGGCTACTTCAGCTAAATGGAATATGGCATACCATTTTATTGATGGGTATACGACCCTAAAGATGTTGCCAAGGGGGTTTGTGACTTGGGCATGAAGGAGGCATGCTCAAATGATGTAGAGAATTTTGGGACCTAGGGAGCATGAATCATCCAAAATAGTGAGAGACATTTTGACTAATGGATCCAGGAGATCTTGAGGCCACGTTCTAAGGTCCCTACATAGGGTTGACGATGTGGATGTGCCTCTGTTAGCCCTTGTGTATGCATGAAGGTTCCTTGTGTAATAGATCAAATTTTTAGTTTTAAGTAAGTGCATGGTCGTCGTGTGAGCAGTGCACCGATAGGTTAGTGTGCCAGGTGTGTGTGAAGTGGCATGGTGAGTTGGCTATGATTGGAAAGGGGGTTTTGGTCTAGCCATGCTTTTTGGACTTTGTGGAAGGGTACCCACAAACAACCTAGTTGAGGATCCACCTACTTAGTTGAGGAGCCATAAAAAGTAAAAGGAGGGTTAAGAAATGTTTTACCTATACTTACCAATTGTCAGGAAGAATGGGTTATGGTGGCATCTCATTGATCTGTTATCAAAACAATCTTCTTGTCAATTAGAGCTATGTCCCGCCAGTAGCATACAAGGCATCCAAAAAATAAAAAACAACCAATGACTGCAGAATATTATGCAGGTGTCCCACCAATGGATGACCCGTGACTACTACAGCTCTGTTTTCACCTACAATCAGCTGCCACTTTCAACAGCGCTAGAGCTTGTAATTTCTACATTCATGTGTCTTTTAAAATTTCCCTCCACACAGCAGTATTTCCCTTTCCCTCCACTTTCCACCACAGTGTAGTATCCTCTACTCCCCATCTTTCATGCCACACATCCTTAGCAACACAGACACATAGTACAACAATTTGGATTTGATATATGCCCTTTGTCTAGATTTTTTAGTATCTTTTTCTACATTCATACTTCCTAGACCACATGGACCATTTGCAGGGAGAAGGTATCTTCATGAGCATGTTTGGGAAATACTCAACAAAAACAACACATTAGTAGCATTGTTGACGGAAGAGGATAACACCATGCACGAGCTCGTCTTGCCTATACTTTCTCTGTTATGGGCAACATCAGGTGTTCAAAATCAGCCTTGATACATGATTCAAAATGATGTTGAGCACATTCAATGATGTTGAGCACATTCAATGATACATCAAGCCAAGGTCATCCATTCATTGGTGGAATCGTTTCGTATTCCTTTCTCGTGTTGATGATGAACGATGGCATGAAATTTTCAAGTTGCCATTCATGCTATTCACCATAATTTGCAACTTGGTGCATGAAGACCTTCAGGAAGGACAAATTCCAGCTCGATTTAGTTTGTTGCCAGGCCACCTTTTCAGTGTGGAAAAAGAAAGTTGCAATTGTGATTATGATCCTTACATTAGGCAACAACCAAGCATATGTTGCTGAGGCATTTGGCTATGGGAGATCCACAGTCTCTCATTTTCTCTGAAGGAGTTTGTTCTCTCCCTTAGGCGGAATGCGTGTCATTTGTTGCAATGGCCCCACACACCCAAGGAGATCTCACAAAGATTAAAGGTGGTTTTCAAGAACTTCGTGGCTTCCCAAACTGTCGTGGTGCCATAGATTGCACTCATATCAAAATGAACCTTCCTGGTGATGAGAGTAATGAAGTACGACGAGATCAAAATGGCAATTGCAGCATGGTTTTACAGGGTATTTTTGCAACAAACATGAAGTTTTTGGATATCAATGTGGGGTCGTGAGGCCCTTGCAATGACAAGCGTGTCCTATGCAAGTCTGCCTTTTACCGCAAGTGTCAAGGTGGGGAGAGACTATCGGGTGCTCCATTCTTGTTTGAGGGTCTCAGTATTAGGGAGTACATAGTCAGAGATGGTGGTTTGTATTACTCCCTTGGCTCCTCATTCCCTTTTCTTGAGATCAAATGCATAGCAATGAGCATAGCAAGTTCAATTTCATTCAGAATTATGGTGGAACATGCTTTTGGTGGTCGGCTGAAAGAGACTTGGCATTACTTGGGTGAGACAATTAGGAGTCCTTGTATAGAAACACTCCTAGGAGTTATCCGTGCTTGCTGTATTTTGCATAATGTCACGACGGACCATGGTGATGAGCCACCCAACTTACGATAACAGGGTGGGCTTGAATGACCCTGTTGTATAGCCAACCCTCTCACAGAGAACCTGTTTGAGGATGGGGAGGATTATGCTGGTGGGGCACAACTCAAGGGCAACATTGATTGAATACCTCTTGACATGCGTGCCTTGATGGATTGAGATGTGGAAACTCCTGAACGAATAATTTTGATGTGTACTAAGCATTGATGGAGTGTAATGTCACAGGGTAGCAATCTTATTGGAAAGAAGCTCCTATATTTTTGTTTGAGTTATTTCTATTGGTCACACTCTGAGTCTTGTAATAGTACTCTCGATCGATCGATCGGTAATCTGTATGTCACTGTTTTAGTTATTTCGCTTGGTCAAATTCTGAGTTTTGTAATAATATTTGTGTGCACTGTGCAATAAACTCATTATATGCTTGTATCCATGCAAGCATGGCATATCAGGGGCATTCAAGTCATTAGGGATCATTCCAAAGGTTACATCAAACGCTCCCAACCCAAGTTCGTTGATGAAAGCCTTCATCGGTTCAATATGCCAGGCTGTAAAGGTGTTGCCATTCCATTGGCTCCTAGTGCTAATCGCAATGCACTTCTTTCACCTTCCACTGTGCAGGGAGGAAGAGTGCTATATGCAGTCGGTTCTGTACCGCTTGCTTGGTGCTTGGACTAGATACATATATATCAAGTCTCTGGTGGGAGTTGTATCTTGGAAAGCAGCACACGCAGTTGCTTTGTCCTCTCTACTGTGGCAGCATCTATTGCATCCAAGAAGGAAGGCACATACGGATTCAGAAATCGGCATCTCTCGCCTCCTCATACACTTCAACCCTTTTTCCTCCAAATCAAAACAGACATTTGTGTATGCTCAATCTTTTTCCTCCAAATGCTAGGAAGCCACAGCCGCCGGTCGATCTGGTCTCTCGCTTAAGCATGGGACTCTTGAGCATTCAATTTAAAATAAAATTCCCTTTCTACCATTCAACTTAAAATGAAATTCCCTTTCTAGCAATATTTCTCCAGATTACATTCCAATTGGAAATGGCCATCTTGCATCAAACCATGTGTTACAACGGAACTTGTGGTCATCAAACCATGTGCTACAAGGGAACTTGTGGTCATCTCTTCCCCTTAGTGGCTACTCTAAAGTGTTTTAGTAGCTGCCTCAATCATGGCATCTTCAAAATGGCTCTAGCTTCTATACAAGCCCTCTAAGCATGGTGTGGCCTAAGTAAGGAGCCCAAGGAACTTGTGGTTATCAAACCATGTGCTGCAAGGCAACTTGTGGTCATCTCTTCCCCTTAGTGGCCACTCTAAAGTGTTTAGTAGCTACCTCAATCATGGCATATCAAAAATGGCTCTAGCTTCTATACAAGCCCTCGAAGCATGGTGTGGCCCTAAGTAAGGAGCCTAATGTATAGCTTTGTGGGGGAGTCAGATGTGGGAGTATACTACAAAGAAAGAGAAAGGCTCGCTAAGGCTATAAAGCTTGTCAAGCAGGCAAACAGGAGGAATTGAACATTCGGACAATAGAAGATATTACCATGGAATTGAACATTCGGACAACAGAAGATCTTACCATGGAATGCTTACTCTGCAATAAAGTCATTGTATGCATGTATCCATGCAAGCATAGCTATGGATGTCGTAATAAACTCATAGATTTAAGAAAACAAAGGAAACAAACTCTTTGATTCAAAATATTTGTGCGGATAGCAAGAAAAGGAATGCAAACTCAAGAATTATCAAAATGTAAGTGCCCAAAGGCTACATCCAAGAAAGCTTCATAAAAAGTAGCTACCCAATATAAAAGTAGTATTCAGTCTATAGTAGTTGATTCTACTGAATTTGCATCAATATATCATTTGTCGGCCATTTTATTCATGGCCTCTACCATGCCCAACATTTCCTTTGCAATTGTCATGCTAGTGTCCACTTTCTTAAGCTCGATGTTCATCTTTCACATCTCCATTTCCACTAGTTCTTTATGTCGAGCAACCCTCCCTTTCTTTGCAACATCTAGACCAACTGATGTCCGAGGCTGCATCCTTTAGTCTAACATCCAATGTATGCACTCTCTTTCTTGTTTTCTTTTGCACGCCACTGTTGGTAGGTTCTACCTCAAACCCACTTGGGGAATTTAAAGTGTTGATAGTTGACACAGTTGTGGAGGACCCGTTTGTGGGATTGTTTTCTTCAGCAACTAGCAATCAAAAGAAGTTGTTAATGGAATGATAAAATGCACAGGAGACATCCATGATATTAAAGAAGAAGCTTGCTTACAGTTGGAAGTTGAAAAGATGCAGGGGAGAAGAGAGCTTGAGCTCTTGCAAGCACACACACACTCACAAAACCCTAAAAGAGAACACATAAGGTGAGAGGCTGAAAATCTTCTTCTTCTTCACACAACACTCAACACACCATATACAAAGATAAGAGTACGTACAATATGAAAGGTACTCAACAAAATACATACTAGGGTTCTCAAGATGCAGGGGAGAAGAGAGTTTGAGCTCTTGCAAGCATACACACACTCACAAAACCCTAAAAGAGAACACACAAGGTGAGAGGCTGAAAATCTTCTTCTTCTTCACACAACACTCAATACACCATATACAAAGATAAGAGTACGCACAATATGAAAGGTACTCAACCAAATACATACTAGGGTTCTCTATAGTGTGAACCCAACTAAATGAGCTAGCGCTATGACTATGCTAGCAGTCTCTAGAATGGCTGTCACATAGCCTGTCATCCCACTGGCTGCATATCACCCCATGATCTCACCAACCATGCCAGTGGTGTAAGTGTGGGGCCTATCCCCCAGGCGGGTCATCAGTGGTCCACCGCCTTACTAGATGAGCTCGATATCTCAACACTCCCCCTCGAGCTCAACTCCGTCTCATGTACACCAAGCGAAGCCCCGTTTGTGGGATTGTTTTCTTCAGCAACTAGCAATCAAAAGAAGTTGTTAATGGAATGATAAAATGCACAGGAGACATCCATGATATTAAAGAAGAAGCTTGCTTACAGTTGGAAGTTGAAAAGATGCAGGGGAGAAGAGAGCTTGAGCTCTTGTAAGCACACACACACTCACAAAACCCTAAAAGAGAACACATAAGATGAGAGGCTGAAAATCTTCTTCTTCTTCACACAACACTCAACACACCATATACAAAGATAAGAGTACGCACAATATGAAAGGTACTCAACAAAATACATACTAGGGTTCTCAAGATACAGGGGAGAAGAGAGTATGCACAATATGAAAGGTACTCAACAAAATGCATACTAGGGTTCTCAAGATACAGGGAAGAAGAGAGTTTGAGCTCTTGCAAGCATACACACACTCACAAAACCCTAAAAGAGAACACACAAGGTGAGAGGCTGAAAATCTTCTTCTTCTTCACACAACACTCAACACACCATATACAAAGATAAGAGTAAGCACAATATGAAAGGTACTCAACTAAATACATACTAGGGTTCTCTATAGTGTGAACCCAACTAAATGAGCTAGCGCTATGACTATGCCAGCAGTCTCTAGAATGGCTGTCACACAGCCTGTCATCCCACTGGCCGCATATCACCCCATGATCTCACCAACCATGCCAGTGGTGTAAGTGTGGGGCCTATCCCCCAGGCGGGTCATCAGTGTCCACCGCCTCACTAGATGAGCTCGATATCTCAACACTCCCCCTCGAGCTCAACTCCATCTCATGTACACCAAGCGAAGCCCCGAATCTGCGGAGCTTCTCTGTACCCAACGCTTTGGTGAAGATGTCAGCGATCTGATCCTGTGTGTGCTGACATAAACAAGGTCAATGTCTCCTGCCAAAACCTTCTCTATGACAAAATGGTAGTGGACCTCTATATGCTTCGTGCGAGCATGAAAAACTGGGTTCCTGGCCAACTGTATACTGCTAATGTTGTCACAGAAAATGACAACTTGTCTATCCACTGATAGAGCCAAATCTGCAAGTAGCTTTCTCAACCAAACCTCACATGATGCTGCCATAGCAGCACCTCTGTACTCGGCCTCTGTGTACTGGATAGAGTGACCGTAGGCTGCTTCTTGTTGCTGCTCCAAGTCACAGCAGTAGTACTCCCCAAAGAAAACATGAATCCACTAGTAGATCTTCTATCTGAGATACTACCAACCCAATCAGCATCTGTGTACCCATGTATACATATCTATGTTCCCAGCTTCATAGAATAGTCCACAATGCAAAGTAGATCTCATATATATTAGTATGCATCTCAATGCATCCAAATGCAGCTTCCAAGGAACCTGCATAAATTGACTCACCAACCCAACAACATAGCTCAAATCTGGCCTGGTGATCATCATGTAGATCAAGCTTCCTACTATGCACCTATACATAGTAGGATCCTCCAAAATCTCTTCTAAATCTGCACTCAACTTGCCATTCTAATATCCAATAGCACTGAGATAGGCTTACAGCCTGTCATACCATACTTGGACAACATGTCCAAGCCATACTGTCTCTGCAGTAATCCAATACCATGTGGTGACCTAATCACCTCAATGCCCAAGAAATATCTGAGCTCCCCCAAATCCTTCATCTCAAACTTCTGTCTAAGCAAGATCTTTACATCAAAGATCTCTGCATCATGGTCCCCTGTAATGATCAGGTCATCTACATAGATGACAACAAGCACAACCTCTCTATCACTGTGTCTCACATACAGCGAGAAATCTGCATTGGCTACATGAAAGCCAATAGTGACAAGATATTCAGAAATCTTGTCAGACCATGCTCTTGGTGCTTGTTTTAAGCCATTCAAGGCTTTCTTCAACCTGCAAACATGCTTGGGGTGACTCACATCCTCATAACCAGGTGGCTGCAACATATACACCTCTTCCTGCAAATCCCCATGCAAGAATGCATTCTTTACATCCATCTAATGTAAAGATCATTTCTTTGATGCAGCCACTGCTATCACAACTCTCACTGTTGCCATCTTGGCAACTGGCTGAAAGTTTCCTCATAATCAATGCCATATGTCTGCGCATATCTTTTGGCTACCAATCTAGCCTTGTACCTGCTTATGCTTCCATCACTGTTATGTTTTACTTTGTACACCCACTTGCATCCAATGGCTTTCTTGCCTTCAAGTAATTGCACTAAATCCCAAGTCTCATTTCCATATAATGCATCCATCTCCTCATCCATAGCTTTCTCCCAACACACATTTCCAACAGCCTCATCAATGCATGTGGGCTCTACAACCTGTACAACCTTTGCCGTGTATGCATAGTCATGTGCCACATAACCATCATAGGTAAACCTCTGCACAAGATTCTTCACTCTCCCAGATCTTCGCAGCTTTGCATTCATGGCTTCCATAGCCTTCTTTACACCAGGTGTTCTCATAGCTAGTATCCCAAGATCCTCATCAAGGCTCATCAAGGCTCATCTCTGAGCCACTAGACTCTCCATCAACATGAGAATGCCCTGCAGAAATGTTAGGCATACTAAGGGGCTTAATCACTTTCTCTTTGCCTTTATGTGATGTACTAATCACATTTGCAGGACTGGTATTATGATGCAGCCTGCCACTCCATGGTCTGTCAACTAAACCACTAGATGAGGACTCTCTTGGTCCACTCAAAGAGTGTGATTGCTGACTTGTATTCTGTGCAACCACATTTCCACTTACATCAGACCCAACAGCTTCTTTTTCAGCAGCATACCAGCTGCTCATCTCATAAAAAACAACATCCCTGCTTACCCTTAACTCACGTGTAGCAGGGTTATAACACCTGTATCCCTTTTGCTCAAGGGAATACCCAATAAACACACATTTTTCAGCTTTTGGATCCAGCTTAGTTCTCAGCTCATCTGGCACATGCACATATGCAATGCATCCAAAGACTTTCAGATAAGACAAATCAGGTTTTTTGCCCAATAAACCTCTCCTCTGGAGTTACATCATGTATGACTGCAGTTGCCTGTTCATGATGTAAACTGCTGTAGAAACAGCCTCAGCCCAATAGCTATACGGCATATTCTTCTCTCCCATCAATGCTCGCGCAATCTCAGCAATGTGCCTGTTTTTTCGCTCAGCAACTCCATTTTGCTGCGGAGTGTATCTGCATGTAAACTGTCTCCGAATACCATTCTTCTTCAAAAATTCAGAGAACTCATTGGAGAAGTACTCTCCCCCTCCATTTGACCTTAGGCACTTTACATATTTCCTTGTTTGCTTTTCAACCATAACTCTGAAATTCTGAAAATGAGTGAACACCTCACCCTTCTCCTTCATGAAGTATACCCACACTTTCCTTGTGTGGTCATCAATAAATGTCACATAATATCTACAGCCTCCCATAGACATGGTCTTCGTAGGACCCCATACATCTGAATGCACAACATCTAGTGCATTTCTACTCACATTTCTATCATGTGAAAATACATACTTTGTTTTCTTTCCAAATTGGCATGCTTCACATATTTTCTACATACCTTCAACTTTAAACTTTGGCAGCCCTGTCACAATTCCTATAGTCTGCATAGACTTCATTCTTTGCACATTCACATGTCCAATTCTTTTATGCCAAATGTCTGTGTCTGCAACAATTCCTAAACCATTTGCAAACATCGCAACACTCACTTCAGGCATGTTTACTTTCAATGTAAACATTCTGCCCACTCTGTTGCCTTTTGCAACCGACCTGCACTTGTCTTTAAAGTCTTCAACATAACAACCATCAGGATTAAACCGAACCTGCAAACCCTGCTCAATCATCTGGCCAACTGAAACCAGATTCTTTGTTATGTTCGGAACATGAAGTACATCTATAAGGTGCTTCACTTTGCCATCCTTCATAGACAATGGCACATCTCCACCAACATGGGCAATTGGATAAGCAGTGTCATCCCCTGTTTCCACAAAACCTGGTCTTTCAAGGTTTTTCATCTCCTTGAACCACTCCCCATGACTTGTCATGTGGTTCGAAGCACTAGAAGAATCAACATACCATACATCTTTATGTGCTGCTTCAACATTTTTAGACATGGCATTAACGACATGCTGCATAACAAACAACCTTTCATTATCCTCATTGTTTTTTCTCGAGGATGCATAATTGTTTTGCTGCAATTTCCCATTTTGCATGTCAGCCTGCTTCTTATAACAATCTGCCTGCACATGTCTAGGCTTACCACAATAAAAGCATCCACGTGTATCATTATACTGCCTTTGCCAATTTCCACGACCTCTTTGACTCCCCTGCCTCTGAATTGGCCTCTTCCACCTGCGTGTTGTTGTTGTTGTGAATTGTGCGACTGTTGTTGTTGTTGTTTGCTGGCCATAATTCTAATTACCTGTTCGGCCACCTCCTTGGCCGCGTCCACAGCCTCCTCTACCTCGTCCTCTTCCTGAACTTGTGTAGAAGGCCTATTGCTATGAACTGTTTTTGTTTTGTGAAGACTGTTGGTCTTCACCCAAGCTCTTCTCTTCTATAATCAACATAGACACCAAATCTGTGAAATTGGGAATGTTTTCCCGAGTCTGAATAGACGTCTTGAACGCCTTGTATTGTGGCCCGAGACCACGTAGACAGACTTCCACCTTATCATCATCATTTACTAAAACGCCAATAGATGCAAGGGATTCCACAATACCCTTGATCTTCATGCATATTTATTCATAGACATACTCTTTTTCTCCACAGTATGAAGTTCATTCTTCAACTGTATCTTTCGTGCCTTGGTATTCGTTTCATAGAGTTTTACCAAGGTGTCCCACGCCTCCTTGGGGGACTTAGCATCCTGTATGTGCCCAATCATGGTGTCCTGTATACTGATGGAGAGCCAATATATAACTTTTCTGGCTCCTTGGTTCCAATCCTTGAAGTCTTTCACATCTACAGCAGTCGGATTGATCTCTGGTATCTCCAGTGCCTCTTCATGCTCACCTTCTATGTAGTCCCAGTAACCCTTTCCCATCAAGAAGTTTGTAAACCTAAACCTCCAAGCATGGAAGTTGTTCTCATCAAGCTTCTCAGCAACAATCTGGTTTATGCCATCATTTGACATCTTGCCAGACTCACAAATTTACCAGAAACAACACTCTAGTTTGTCCTGCACAAACTATTGTATTTTCTGTAGCAATACTGTACTACACTCAAATGTCATAGCCAGTGACCTCAATGTGCATAGATACACCCAATGGCAACTGTTAACCTCCTTGCAGCACACACAATGTGTCTGCACAACCAATCTGTCTTCCTGCAGTTCTTAAAACACAGTTCTGCACATAGAATCGATGACTTACCCGCAGTGCTCGAAATCGCCTGCTTTATGAAAAACGGAGGTCCTAACGCGCCCGAAACGCATTTTCAGCCCGAAATTTTTTGTCCGATAGGACTTTATAGTTTCCCTATAGCTTTACTTCTGCGAAGAAAGCTCCTCAATTAGAGATCGTTTGCCGGTGCCTCCCGTAGAGCTCCCGACAAGGGTGTAGTCGCCAACACAAATAGGGAAGAGTATGTTGAAATTTGAGCTAAATGATGAGCTATGGTGGATCATACACTAGAATCAACATGATTAACAAAGTGATTAAGAAATGATTAAGACATAATTAGTGAATAATTAGCAGATAGATTAATGTAGGCATGGATACTCAAAAACCAGCAAATTCTCATTAGGGCTATGCCTCAATTTATAGTGTTTACATCAAGCATCAAATCCCCTTGATTTCTCCATGATTCACTCCCTGAATATCTCCACCTTTTGCCTGATTCTCTCCACCTCTTCTCTTTTCCCTGAATATCTCCCAGAATATCTCCACACTCCTAAATTCCCTCATGCTACCCATTATTCTCTCCTAGTAGATTCTTCTCACCTTTTCACAGGTTCTTTCACAATTACATCTCCTCTTTTACAGCCTCTATCCAAGAGCTTGTTCCCACACACACCCTATTCACTTGTATATTTCAACACCTCCCCTCAAGTGAATAATCCTAACACACCTGGACCCTGTATCAAGTTTCCCTCTTACTTGATAGCCCGCGACCAGTGCCTCAAGTCCCTAAACTCCATAGTCCTTGACACTCTCTCTCTCTATGTGTCCAAGGCTACTATAAGTGCCCGCGACCTTGACTAAAGTGCTCACACATACATCTACCACTTGGCCTACATCATCGGTGGCTCAGAGGTGGTTTTACTTTATTGGGACAGGTTACATTGGGTTGTGGGTTCTCTCTCTCTCTCTCTCTCTCTCAGAAAAGATGATCCGACTCCACTTCTCTTGGAGCCTCCATGAAGTTTGCCGATGTCATTCCTTCTTCACTGGGTTTGCTGTAGCAGTCTCTCGCCATGTGTCCTGGCTTTCCACATTTGTGGCAAGTGAAGGTCCTCCCTCCTACTCTGCCTCTTCCTCGTCCTCGTCCTTGAGAGAATCCTCCTCGGGTGAAGAATGCTTTTTCCTCTCCTGCTGTTGAGTCGAGCTCTTTCTTCGCTTTGCCTCTGCTCTCTTGCTCTAGTAGAGCTGCTTCTATCTCATGTATCTTCAGTTCAGGTACATTCTTTAGTGTTGCTACAATGTTTTCATAATCTCCTTTGTCCACACTCTTCAAAAGTACAGCTAATGCTTCATCATCTTCTACCTTTTTGCCAATAGCTGCCAGCTGTTGCTTAATGCTTTTATATTTGTTCAAGTGTGTGATTAAAGGTTCACTTTCCTTCATGTCCAGTTTGTAGAATTGCATTAATAGATTTATCTTGGAATTTTTTGCTTGTGTACCAAATAATTTATTGAGTTCATCCCATGCATCTTTTGCCCACTGTATCCCTGTGATATGATGAATGATCTCATCATTTAAACCGAGTGCAATAAGCCCCAATGCTTTTTCATTCCTACTCTTCCACTCATTTTCCCCTCTCTCTGGGCATTCATCTCTCCCTTCAACTAATCCACACAGATTTTTCCTCATCAGCAAATACATGGTTTTTGTTTGCCATGTATAAAACTGTTCTCCATTAAATTTGGCTATTTCCTGTGCTGAATTCATGGTGATGTGAAGGGGGTCTTACCTCTTGATCCAAATTCAAGATTCAAGGGCAGTGTCTACCCTTTTACAACTCAATTTGGTGTTTAATAGATGATTACAATAATTTTATCAGCATAAAATCACCAGAAATTACATTAAATTGAGAGTAACCAATTTGTACGGGATGGTTGGAGTATCAAACCAACTCCGATTTGCAATCTGAAGCTTTAGGGATCTGTATCAGATACCTAATGGTTAATTTGAACCCTCAATTGCACCAAAGTACAGTGATTAGCACTGATTAATCACTGATTAGCAAATTAATGCTCTGGTTTGTGTGCAGAAAACAGAGTATGCGGGGAGCTCAGATCTGGTGCCTTCCACTTCAAATGAGCTCAAATGCTTTCAAAGGCATCAATAGCAATGAGTCTAGGAGAGGATTAAGCCAAGAAACACAAGATTTGACCAAATAATGAAAGCTTAATCTCTGTTTTACCAAAGTCACCTGCAGATTTGATGAAGAGCTTGGATCTCTCTGTAGACTTGATGAAATTGATTTCTGTCTTCACCAGCTTGTAGAGCATGCTTGAAAACCCCCGGGGCTAAGAGGAATTAGCTCAATTTGATTTGAGGAGCTCAAGATCTGCAGAATACTCAGAAAATTCAGCGCTGGAAAAAACGCGTAGATCTCCTGAACCCGCCCCGGCGGTTTGCTGCGTTTTCTTGATAGGCTTGAAGCCAAGGACCTTAGCTAGCTTGTGTTAGAAGCACAAGACCTAATTTTAACTGTGCTAGATGCTAGAGACCCTCCACTGGCTGGGGGTGAAGGGGAAGAGTGAAAGCTTACTAAAAAATTGATTTTTTGCTAATTATTTTACTAATCCTAATTAATTCACTAATGGGCTCATAAATCTAGTTGATTCTAGGCATGGCTCTGATACCATGTTGAAATTTGAGCTAAATGATGAGCTATGGTGGATCATACACTAGAATCAACATGATTAACAAAGTGATTAAGAAATGATTAAGACGTAATTAGTGAATAATTAGCAGATAGATTAATGTAGGCATGGATACTCAAAAACTAGCAAATTCTCATTAGGGCTATGCCTCAATTTATAGTGTTTACATCAAGCATCAAATCCCCTTGATTTCTCCATGATTCACTCCCTGAATATCTCCACCTTTTGCCTGATTCTCTCCACCTCTTCTCTTTTCCCTGAATATCTCCCAGAATATCTCCACACTCCTAAATTCCCTCATGCTACCCATTATTCTCTCCCAGTAGATTCTTCTCACCTTTTCACAGGTTCTTTCACAATTACATCTCCTCTTTTACAGCCTCTATCCAAGAGCTTGTTCCCACACACACCCTATTCACTTGTATATTTCAACAGAGTAGATGAAGCTCTTACTCTTGTACCGCTTCCTATGCTTCTCTTGCCAGGCTCTGATACCATGAAAAGATGCAGGGGAGAAGAGAGCTTGAGCTCTTGCAAAAGCACACACACACACTCACAAAACCCTAAAAGAGAACACACAAGGTGAGAGGCTGAAAATCTTCTTCTTCTTCACACAACACTCAACACACCATATACAAAGATAAGAGTACACACAAATATATGAAAGGTACTTAACCAAATACATACTATGGTTCTCTATAGTGTGAACCCAACTAAATGAGCTGACCTTATAACTATGCCATGGCTGTCACACAGCCTGTCATCCCACTGGCCGTATATCACCCATGATCTCACCAACCATGCCAGTGGTGTAAGTGTGGGGCCTATCCCCCAGGCGGGTCATCAGTGTCCACTGCCTCATTAGATGAGCTTGATATCTCAACAGAAGTGTCAATGACATCTGCCGTTGGATCAGTAACTCTATCCATGCTTGAAGAATAACGATCTATATTGTCAAAGAGTCCGCGCGATCAAAGTTCAAATGCTTGAACCTATTCTCCTTAGCACGGCTAGAGGACGTCATGTCCCAGTAGCTACTCTTTCCTGAAGGGATGTTCCATTCCCAATCACGGATCTCCTTATAATGATCATACATCCTTCTCCATTTCTTACCACATTGTTGGTCCATGACTGCTAGCCCTTTCTTGACACAAAGGTCGACAATAGCTTGCCATTGCTCAGTCTTCATCTTACCTTTTGCACCACAATTGTTACGTACAATTTCATACTCATTCTTGACATCCACTAGAATTAGGGACATGCAAAGATCCCAATGTAAGCAACCAGAGTCCTATTAAGCATAGCTGGAATAGGGAAGCATCTGGTAAATCATCTTTGACTCCCATGGGCGGCTCGCCATTAGGGATCCTTGACATGTGGTCTCTGCGAGAACATGCCGTTAGCCTTTCCTCACTGTAATAGTGAAGTCAAACTCAAGCAATATAAGCAGGTGCCTGGTGACTTAGCTAGCCGTACATGGCTTGTTTTCCAGATAAAGAAGAGCTTGATGGTCAACGAAAAAAATGAACTTGGTCGCCACCAAAAGATAATGGCGAAACTTCTTAATAGTGTAGACCATTGCCAATCCTTCTCTTTTGGTTGTGGTATATTTCTCTCAACATCATTGCGTTGGCGGCTGGTAAAGTTGATGGGAAAATCCATCTTGTGTTCACCCGGTTGGGACTAGCACACATCCAACAGCAAAAGCGGAGACATTAATGTAGACATAAAAGATAATGTCCTAGTTGGGGGACCTGAGAATTGGAACACTGGCCAAGGCTTTCTTGAGCATTGTATAAGCCTGTTGGCATTCCTCCGTCCACTTGAAAACTATCAGAAGTCCATAAAGGGGTCTAGCTATATCAACATACATAAAAATGAATCGCCTATAACAATCGATATGTCCCATGAAGCGTTGGATGTTAGTGGGTTACTCTAGC
The DNA here is from genome assembly GCF_041138505.1 of Cibotium barometz. Classification (NCBI taxonomy): domain Eukaryota; kingdom Viridiplantae; phylum Streptophyta; class Polypodiopsida; order Cyatheales; family Cibotiaceae; genus Cibotium; species Cibotium barometz. The sequence goes on from NC_141048.1 coordinate 24,458,955, forward strand.
ATTTGGCTTGTGTTGATTTACATGCATGTGTAGTTGTTGTGGATTCATGGTGGTAAGAAATTCATTTGGGGATGTTGTAGGACTGGCTCCCATTGATCCAACACTCAAAAATCCCATTCCTTGACGGATTGTGAGCAATGCATGATGGTTGCCCCAACTTCTCGGGGGATTCACCTAAAAAAATGTTAGTGTACCATGTGAGTTCAATAGGAGGGGTTTTTTAATTAGATACATTGAGAAAAATTAACACGATTACATTAACAGGAGGGGTTTTTTAATTCAACTTTAGAAAAAAATCATTTAGTTCATAATAAGTAAAGAGGGGTTGTTTTATTGGGGGAAAATTTTTAGATAAGGGGTTTTTTTAATACCTCTTGAACGCCTCTTGAACGCACGTGATACCTAGGGTTTTCTAGTAGTGCACCCCCTGAGCCCAACTTGTGAGTTAAAAACCATGTCATCATTCTCATTTTGAGAATTGAGGTCGAAGCAAGGTGTTGGGGGAAGCTGCTCGTCTCGCAACACGAGGAGCATTGGAACGGGGCATTGCAGGAAAGCCGAAAGCATAATAGAAGGACATAATGAATCGTTTATTGTTGTAGAGCTTTCAAAGTAGAAGGACAAACAAAAAAGAACTATGAACCTGATTTAAACCTGAAACATGGTTGGAGAGAGCCATACGATGTGTTGTTTACAGGGGGGGCAAACCTTACTCGTGCTCTCCCTCTTAGACACTCTCTTTCTCTCACTCACTCTAATCACTCTCTCTCGCACACAGTGTCTCTTTGTCACTCACTCTCACTCTCACTCTCTCTATCCCACTCTCCTCTCTCCCAGTCTCCTCTCTCCCAGTCTCTCACTCTCCCACTTTTGACAGAGGCGGCCTTATCAACGGTGCCGACGTTCTCCTCACAACTCCAACCGGCGGTGGTAGACGAGATGTAAAGTGTGTGCAGAGGGTTACTCGATGGTGAGAGGGCAGGGAAGATGTGGCTGCAAGGCGCTCTGGCTTTACGGGTGGGAGTCGGGGCACTATATGCGATCAAATATGAAGAAGGGGCGGTGCAACTGGGCAAGAGGCGGGATGGTTTTGCGCACATGCAGAGGGTTACTCGATGGTGAGAGGGTAGGGGAGATGTGGCTGCAAGGCGCTCTGGCTTTACGGGTGGGAGTCGGGGCACTATATGCGATCAAATATGAAGAAGGGGCGGTGCAACTGGGCAAGAGGCGGGATGGTTTTGCGCACATGCAGGGGCACGTGTGTAGTGCCCATGACAGGTGGCGATGGCTGAGTATGCCGTGGGCCACATGGATGGCCACTTTTTTTCAATTTTAAATAGTTATTATTATTATTAATTAATTAACTATTATATTTTTTGGAAAAAGAGGGGAGGGGTGTAAGATTCCTCCCCAACCCCTCAAGAAACCCCTCAAGATGTCCAGTTTCTTCCCCTGTAAATCAATCCCCCTTTTCAGAATAATAAAAGATCTTGTTTCTACCTATTTTGACTTAGAGAGAGAAAATATTCTAGAGAGAGATAATTCAATTTTTAGATATCTTTGGATGAAAAAATATCCCTTCTCATTAAAATAAATTTTCTCGAAACAAAAATTTAAAAAGAAATTCCTAAGGTGCATTAGAAATAAATTATACTGTGCACAAAAGACCTTAGCCTAAGGGTCCAGATTTTCTAAAAATTTTGGATTAAGGTTCTGATGGACCAATAAGATTAATCCAAATGTAGGGAGGAGATAAATTGAAAAATAAAAGAAAACCCCCCCAAAAATGAGTAAATGCTCACCTAAGATGAAGAGTGGACCAAGGACCAAAGAAAACAATAGAAAAACTGAATTTTGACACCTCAGAGTGGGGGTCTCCCCTCATGAAGGAGGTGCCTTTTTTCTCATCATTATCCCCAATTTTAAATCAATTAATTGAGATATTTTATCTCTCCTCTCTCCTATTTCAAGTCTAGTTCCAAAAAGTAAGCTTAACTGACCCAAAAATGGTCAAAATTGACCAAGCTGATCTGAAAAATTCTAGAATCAGTTTGCTTGGTTTGAGGCTCACTTTTTCCTATAAATAGAAGCCTCTCCCTTTGTAAAAGCTTAATGGTGTTTATGCACTGTTATTCTACTCCTGCCCTGAGCCATTTACATTGAATTTCTTGATAATTCAATTGTTTTTGGCCTAATCCTCTCGAAAGTAATTGGTGGCCACTCTTGCTTCAAACAAGAGTAGAACCCTCAATCCCTCAAGCCAAAGGAAAGCTTACAACTCCATGTAAGCTAAATTTTCTTACTTTCTAAATTTTAAATCTATAGTTTTATTGATTTTCATGTTTTATTATTGATTGAATTAAATTCTAATGTTATGCCTTTAAGGAAAAGGCCACCCCCTTCTCTTCTTTACATTCCAGCCATTCTTAATCCTAGAAAGATTAGTTAAATGATTAATTAAACTTTTCTTATTGTTTATTCTCTTGAATTCTAAAAATTGTGTAGATTAGAGTCCTATACATCTAGATTGGGTTAATTTAAGTTGAAAATAGAATGATAAAAATGAAAAATGGTCAGCCATACAAAGGAGGTTATGGCAAAATTTTTCAGAAATTTGTGGAAAAGAAAGTTTGTTTTTATGTTATTCCAAAAGAGTAATTCCCACCGTTTGTGCATTCTAAAAAACATATTCTAATTACTCAATGTACATATTCACCTATGAATATGCATGGATATCACTGATATTAATTATTAAATTTAAATTTTATGCATATAAAGATGCATAATAGAAATTTTTATTATTATAAAAGTGTTATTTTCACTAAATTTAATTTCTATGCATAGAAAGATGCATAATGAATTTTTTTAAATTATAAAAGTGTTATTTTTATTAAATTTAATTTCTATGCATAGAAAGATGAATAATGGAAATTTTTTTATTATAAAAGTGTTATTTTTATTAAATTTAATTTCTATGCATAGAAAGATGCATAATGGAATTTTTTGAATTATAAAAGTGTTATTTTCATTAAATTTAATTTCTATGCATAGAAAGATGCATAATGGAAATTTTTTTATTATAAAAGTGTTATTTTCATTAAATTTAAATTCCATGCATAGAAAGATGCATAATGGAATTTTTTTTACTATAAAGTATTATTTTCACTAAATTTAATTTCTATGCATAGAAAGATGCATAATGGAAATTTTTTTAATTATAAAAGTGTTATTTTCATTAAATTTAATTTCTATGCATAGAAAGATGCATAATGAAAATTTTTTTATTATAAAAGTATTATTTTAATTAAATTTAAATTCTATGCATAGAAAGATGAATAATGGAATTTTTTTAATTATAAAAGTGTTATTTTCACTAAATTTAATTTCTATGCATAGAAGGATGCATAATGGAATTTTTTTTATTATAAAAGTGTTATTTTTATTAAATTTGAATTCTATGCATAATGGAATTTTTTATTATTATAAAAGTGTTATTTTCACTAAATTTAATTTCTATGCATAGAAGGATGCATAATGGAAAATTTTTTATTATTATAAAAGTGTTATTTTTATTAAATTTGATTTTTATGCATGGAATGATGCATAAAGGATTGTTTATTATAAAAGTGTTATTCCAATTAAAATTGATTTTATGCATAAATAAATTCTTTTTATTTTAAAAGTGTTATTCCTATTAAAATTGATTTATGCATAAATAGATGCATAAAAGGATTTTTTTATAAGTGTTATTCCCATTAAAGTTGATTTTTATGCATAAATAGATGCATAAAGAATTTTTATATCAGAACTAGAAATCTCTTTAATTCTATGTTTAATTTCTACGAGTATTTGATAAATGAATAAGTAAATACTCTAAGAGAGAAATTTCTATCGTTTTATACTCACACGGATTGTAAAAAGAAAATTCAAAAAATCTATCGAGATCGAAATATTCAAATAAATGATTAATTTATTTCTCATTTGGAATTCGTAAACTAATTTAGAAATCAGTTAAGTGAATATTCAAGAAAGAAATTTAGTAAAATAGTAACTGAATTATCAAACCTTTTCGAGAAAGATAGTTCAGAAAAAATCTTATCAAACTCGAACCTTAAATGAGACTATGACCAAGACCAAACTCTTCGTCAGTTTCGAGGAAAGAAGATGTGACCAGCTCAGGAAAATACACTCAAATCTCCCGCCGAATCTCAAACTAAGTTTGAGACCCTTTGAATTGATCTATGGATCAAGGTTATAGAATTCGAGGAATTCTGTTATGAAATTCAGTAATTCGATTAAGAAGTTTTGGGGATACTGATTCAAGAAATACTCCTTGCATTCAAATGAAAATCAAACTAAAAACTTGCATAGAAACCCTGTTTTCTTAAAGGACTGTCTTACGCCAGAAAGCTGGAGATGTTTTTCTAATGGAAGTTCGATTGCAACAGCTGGAGGCGGGGAGTGTTCAAAGGACAGCTCACGTGGCAAAGCCTGCCGCCCAGGTCTTGACCAGCCTTAGTACGGTTAAAATGGTGTGCTTCTGATACGATGGACGAGGGTCGACAAAGTGGTCCCTGAGTGAAGTGCCAAGACACCTAAGGAAGATTCTGGAGGGTTTTTGACCAGGTGTTCTGACCAGGCGATGCACGGGCTCGCGGTGCCTAGGATACCCATGCGTATGTCGTGGAAGATATGTATGACGGACAAATGATTATTGTAATCTGTTACTGGATCTCGTTGGCTGACCAGTTAGTCTCAACGGAGAGTCCAGAGTGATTTTGTTTTTTGAAAAACAAGGGACTGGATGGAATTTTTGAGTTATGACATCTATAATAACCTGTCAATGGATTATTTTATATGTTAAAGTTTTTAAAAGAGGAGTGTGTGCGTATCTGTATTCGAAAGCAAAAGTTGAGAAAGGCATTGAATTATGGGTGGGTGAGTAATTGTCTGGTTCTACCGATTCCAGTGGTTGGTAACCCATGGGGGCCGAATGGGCTTAGGTTGGAATCAGTGGAGTTTTAATAATGAAATCGAAATAATAGGAATATGCTTAGAACTCGAGTTGTTAAAAAATAAACCTGAAGACTTTCTCAAATGATTAGATCAACGGTTGTGCCTGATTTCGGTTAGGAAAAAAGTGTTGATTTCTTCAAGTTAAGTCTGTAATAGTTTTCCTTCTATTTGGTTTATTCTGGTGAAGGATAGTTTAGTTCTCTTGACCCCGTTAGAAAATTCGTTAAGAAAATCAAAAAGATGGAATCATCCTCGTTTTTCGGGCAAGGAAAATTTTCTCGATTTCGATTTCGGAATGACCACCAGATTAGTCTCGTGTCCGGACATTCGTGGGCAAGGCCCCGAGTGGGAAACCCTGCCCCGCGCAAGAGGAAGCTACTTCCGCTCTGCTAACAACCAGGAATCCGGTGTGCGGAGGGGGCAGAGGGGTCTCACAGCTAGTATTAGAGCGTTGTTGTAAACTTATAAAACAACAGCAGAAATTGCCTAAAGTAAATCTAGGAAATAATGTTTTCACTTGCTAAGATTATGTTTGAAATGAATTCATAAATTGAAAACTCATAAATTGAACTGGATTTTTAGATGGATAACCCAAATCTGTCTAGCATTCCTGGACTCTCCCAGAGTCAGGATATGATCGCCTTTGCCTTCGAAAATCTCATCAACTTTGCTACAACCCGAGAAAGCAGAGTGAGACTCGCTCGTCACTTTGAGGATCTATACTTTCCTGATCCAGTAGAGCGATGTCAGCATTTTGATGAGACAGATCATCAGAGTTTAAAGTGGATCTTCACTCAGAAGGATCTCAACATGCGCCAAAGAAGGTGGATGCAAACCTTGCAGGAATTTGATTTTGAAATCAAGTACTGCCCAGGCAAAGAAAATGTGGTAGCACATGCCCTCAGCAGAAAAGCCTCCTTGCTTGCAATCACAGTGGTGTCAAATACATTGATTAATGAAGCAAGAGAGAAGATCATGTAGGATAGATTCTTTGGCCCTATTGCTACCCTACTTATGCAGGAAAGCAAAACTCCTCAGGAGTTGAACCGAGTTCAAGGGTATAGCCTGGATGAAGGAATTATGTATTATAATAGCAGGCTATGCATTCCCAATGATGAGGGAACTAAGGGTCAAATTTTGAATGAAGCCCATGATAGCCTTATAGTAGGACATCCAAGTTTCATCAAGACCTATATGTCTGTAAAGAAAAGCTTCTTTTGGCCTGGACTAAAAAAGGATGTACTTAGAGAGTAAAAATGCCTGGGAAATTACATCCATTAGACATCCCCCAGATGAAGTGGGAATGTATCAGTATGGATTTTATTACTGGACTACCTTCAGTGCAATCAGGCTACAACTCCACCTTCGTGGTAGTTGACAAACTAACCAAAGTTGCCCATCTGATTCCAGTAAAAGAAACCTACACTGCAGTGGAAGTGGCCAGAGTGTTCCTCAAGGAAATCTTCAGATTGCATGGCCTACCCAGGAGAATAGTAAGTGATCGAGATCCCAAATTCACGTCAAGATTCTGGACTGCATTCTTCGAAGCAGTAGGAACTTTCTTGGATCTCAGCAGCACAGCTTACCACCCCGAGACCGATGGTCAAACAGAAAGGGTGAACCAAGTAATCGAAGATATACTTTGGTCATGATGTGGCAGGGAATCCAAGAAGTGGCTAAGCTATCTGCACCTAGTCGAATTCGCCTACAATGCCTCTTATCACCGAAGTATCGGGATGAGCCCTTTCAAAGCTCTGTATTATGGACAAGATTGCCTAACACCATTAACTTGGTCCGACCCATTGATTAGGGTCGAGATGTCCAGACAGATGCTTGACGACATGGAGCAGTAGATGCAGTCAATCTACAAGGATATAAAAGCTACCCACCAGGATAGACATAAGCAGTATGCAGATAAGAAGAGGTCAGAGAGAAAATTCAAAGAAGCAGATATGGTCTTCATTCGAGTACACCCCAAAAGAAGTTCTCTATCTCTTGGGAAGTATAAGAAGTTATCCCCCAGATACTGTGGGCCATATCTGATTACAAATAAAGTAGGTGACTTAGCCTATGAACTTCTTCTGCCTCCTCATCTCAAAGTACATAATGTATTTCATGTCAGCCTACTTAAGAAGTATGTACTGCGCCCGAATCATGTGCTTAATGATGAACTCTTAATTTCTTCAACCCAAGGACAGATGGAACTCCAACCTCCGGCCCTTCGTTCTTCAGGTGTAGGTTCCCTGAGAATTACCCTTTTAGCAGGAGGAGCTTGAAGCTGAGCAAAAGGCACATGGCGCTCATAATGCCGGCTAAGATATGAATCAGCTTCAATCCAATACGGTGGTTGAGGGGGTAGTGCTAGGGCAAAGGAATGTCCCATCTGTTCCAGCCAGAAACAAAGGCGTTGAATTTGTTCCTTCTGCCTATTCACCAATGAAGAAGCTCTGCGCCTTTTAATAGTTTGCTCTGCCAAAGAACGGACTGCATCGTCACGTTCTCGGATAAGCTTAGCGATATCCGCATCGGAGAAAGCAGAATAGGCTACGAAGTAGAACCTTCTTCCATAGGAGCCTTACCCCGATCATTCTGTGCAATGGGCACAGAAACAGTACTGACGTTTGAAAATTGTGATGCTCCCATTAATGGCTATTGTTGTGAAACACTGGCCTTCCACAGGGCAATTTTCTCTTCCCACCACTGATGAGCAACTTCAAAACTGAGCATTAAAACTAAGGACTCATTAGTGTGGTGTCTGGCCAGTTCTTCATTAACAGTTCTGCAAAATACTTCATGATTGTCTCTTGTTGCCTCCTCCACTGCTTTCAGCTACCTGCAACCTCTGCTCCTCCAGAGCAGAAATTCTATTCTTAAGACTTGGAATCCTATTAGCTTCATGCAACAAATTATCATTTTGGGAATGAAGCCGCGCCACCTGTGCTTCAAGAGCAGTTATGCGAGTAGCTTGGGCATTAGCTTGAGGAACATTGCAGCAGAAATTTGCGGTACGCTGAAGTAACCACACAGCACTATCCAGGTGTGCTGGCTGAACCTCATACTGCGGGGTTTCCCAAGGAAAAGGGAGAACCGTGGTAACTACCGCATCAGTTATTAAGATTGCGGTCCCTGCAGTCCGCACCCCAGAAACTGAAACCGGCGGCACTCTGATCTGCTCAATCCCCGCAGGCATCAGTACTGGAAGGGTAGTATTCGGTGCAACTATCGGTGCCGTGCTTACCAGTGAGCGCTCCTGAATTTATTGGCGCCACCTGTGCAGAGAAGAAACCCCCTGTGGTGACATTGCGACCGAAGGGCACACAGGAGCACCCGTTGGTACAACCGCGGTGATACTTACAGAAACAGTGCTGCGATGCAACACAAAGTAAAACCCCGTCATTCGTTTGATGACTTTATTAATAAAATGACCGCCCCGATCATCACTGACCAACTCCACTGGACAACCATACCTAGTAAAAACATCCTTAAAGAGACACTTTGCCACAGAGAACGTAGTATTATCCCGCAAAGCCCATGCTTCTACCCACTTTGTACAGTAATCCGTGTGGTAGTAAGAATATACCTATTCCTAGTCAGAGCCGTGGCGGGTTCGATTGGGCCTATAAAATCCAGACCCCATTTTTGAAATGGTTCCAAAGGAAGAATCTGATGGACAGGCATTCAATCCCGTTGGGACGGTTGTCCCATGCGTTGACAAACATCGCATTGCCTCACAAACTGCTAGGCATCCGCATAAACAGACGGCCACCATAATCCACTTTGTATCACCTTCCTTGCTATGATTTTCCTTGAAAAATGCCCACCAGTAACTCCGCAATGGGCTTCCCACAACACTATCTCCTGCTCATGGGGCGGCAGGATACACCGCAACAGTGCATCTGCAACATTGCGATAATAAAGTTCCCCCACACAGACTTCAAATGAGCGGCTCTACAAAGCAAGGCCCTGTCGCCGCTGATCCCTGGTTAAGTGAGCAGGCATCTCACCACTACAGATAAAAGAAAATATTTCTTCATACCAGGTCCATGGGAGTTGCTCCTTCCTCTTCAGACTGTACTCCCCCCGCATTTGGCAGTGAAGCATCCGAAAATTCATCATCTACGTCGACTGCTAGCTCTCCCGAATCCAATCGAGAAAGGTAATCTGCCACCATCATGCTGAGCACTAGGGCGATGGATAACTTCAGAATCAAATTCCTGTAACAATAGAACCCATCAAGCCAATCTGCCTATTAAATTTTGTTGCCGCACACCAAGTAAAGAAGAGCAGAATGATCCACATGAAAGAAAAAACTTCGGCCCAGAAGATAGTGCCGAAACTTCCGCATAGAGTACACCATTCCAAGGCCTTCCCTCTCAGTAACGGAATAATTCTTTTCAGTAGGAGACACGACTAGCATAATAAATTGGGCGAAACCATCCCGCAGTCTGCTCCTGCATCAAAACACTGCCAATTGCCACATCCGAAGCACCCACAAATACATGAAAATCCACCCCCCAATTGAGAGGAATCATCACTGGTGCTTGAGAAAGTTGAATCTTGAGCCGGCAGTAAGCCAAATCACAGTCTTCAGACCATCGAAAAATCCTTGCACAGTCAGAATGAGCAGCTGCATTTAAAGGAATTGCCAAATGCACCAAAAATCGCAAATGATGACCATGCCACTGAATTTGGCCCAGAAATCGCATACAGCCTTTAGGATCCACAGGTGTAGGTGCTTGCATAATAGCCACCACTTTGTCTGGATCTACCGTAATACCATCCTGGGAAATGATGTGACCTAGCAGTTTGCCACTTCGCACTGCAAAAACACACTTGAGCGGATTAAGACTAAAGGGCACCTCCCGGACAGCGTTGAAAACAGAGCTGCAAGTGCCCCAAATGCAACGGACAAGTGCCAAAGACACTCAGATCATCCAAAAAAATGCGCATGAAATCGGTGAGATTTCATACATGTCGCGTTGGAAGGTGGAAGGTGCATTGCGCAAACCAAACCACATTATTGTGCCCACAAACACCCCCCATGTGGTGATGAATGTGGTTTTGGGTTGATCCTCTGGTGCCATCCGAATTTGATTGTAACCACACTGAAGCCATCAAGAAACGAGTACATTTCATGCCCTGCGACATCATCTAGAATGGAATCCATGTAGGGCAAGGGAAAAGGGTATGGGATTGTGGTTGCATTAAGCTTTCTATAATCCACACATGCGTAATTTTTTGTTCTTCTGGACAATGACTATAGGAGAAATCCAGTCCGGGTTTTCGATAGGTGCTATGAATCCCACCCTCAGCAAGCGGTCCAACTCTTCCTTGACCTGCTTGGCTATATGCGGGTTTATGCGATAACGCTGTTGCCTGGAGGGTATCGCATTTGGCTTCAGGTAATGGCTTCAGGTAAATGCAGTGGAGGGTATCGCATCTGGTTTCAGGTAAATGCGGTGTTGGTAAAACTTTGGGTCCCATGTCAGCATAATCCCAGGCAAACACATCCCGAAATTCTCGCAGAAGTTCCACCAGATTAGTTTTGAATGCGGGTTCCAGCAAGGTACTAATTTTCACCAGCATAGTCTCCTTGTCGTCTCCTAAGAAAATGGTCTCCACGACATCTTCTTTGACACGGGTAATGCGGCTCATTTGCACCTCAAAAATGCACTCCTTTTCCAAAATGTCTTTCATGTTATCTGCAGGTGCATACTCATCAATACTTAGCAAATTTTTCCCAAAGAGTTTCCCCTTGTCCATGGTGACTGAACACACCGCAGGTGTGCAGGCTTGAGGTATTCCGCAGCAATACATGCCACATCCACTGAGCATAATGGAATCAAATTCTCATTTTCCCGCAAGAATTTTTCCTCTTCCTCTTCATCTTCATCCAAGCCATCTGCCATATTCACTGTTTCCGCAATGACAAGCCAAACTGAATTGCTCAGTTGACGGCGTTCCCTCAAAGCGAATTTAACCTTCCTGCAACCCACGTGGATGGTCATCATATTATGCTCCCAATTATGCCAGACCTTTGCCTGGCGCAACCAAGGATGACCTAGCAACAAATTGTACTCCTCAGTAGAATCCTCCATGCTCAGCACTACAAAGGACATGACGAAGGGTATGCCAGCCACCCCAATCATCGCCACGCCCTCTCCTCTAATCAACCATGCATACCAAAAATGGTGGAGGATCCCATGCTTGCCAATCCATGCGCTTACAGGTGGACTCCGTGCAATATTGACACCAGCTCGGCACTTGATCAATCGCGTGAGGCCTCGAAAGCCTACAAAAATTTCAGGAATTCTTATATCAGCCATGAGAACTACACCACGGGCTCCAGATGTGCTGCTTGCATAGATAACACCGCAGTCGGTGTGATCGCCTTGTCCATCTTCTCCGATGGAAGTAGTGCTTTATGAAAATTTGGAACCAATTTAAGAAGCTGACCCAATTTAGTTTGTAGAAGAGGAGCGTCGAGCAATCCATCCCATCCTTCACTCTCATTTGAACTGGGCTGTTGGGATGGTTGTTCCGAAAGATCCTTCTGGGCTTGTGGTAGAGGCTGCCCTGACAGATGTATGTCGTCGACGATGAGGGTCACAGCATCCTGAAACTGCACTTTACTTGGGCCGGGCGCTGGAACGCATTCCGGCGTTTGCTTGTCCACCCAGGAAGTAACTTGCTGGCAAACAGCTTCCTGTGTTGGCCAGTCCAGAAGTGGTTGCACTGTGCGCTTGCTGGGGGGCTTTATTTTGTGACCAAAACATGTGACCACACGCACCTCCGGATCCACAGTCTCCTCCATCGACTCAATCTGCACCATAGCCCACCGCCGGTTGTTTTCATGTAACTTTTGCCTGTTTCTCAGCTTTCTTCTCAACTTTTGCCTGTTTCTCAGCTTTCTTCCGATCATACTCCTGTGCTTCTGGGCAATCTTGGCGCCAATGTCCTTCCTCTGTGTAGAAAAGATAAATTTTTGGTCGATATGGCCCGGCCTCCATGAGCACGAGCACGACCACCACCCCTACCACCATTGTTAATGCTATAGGGTTGCTCAGAAGTGCTCCCAACCTGTACCCATGCGACAGAGAGTTCTGGCGTTTCCTTGTCTTTCCCAATGTTAGTGACCTGGTTGCCGGGGCCCCCTCCCATTATAGTAACACTCCGATGTGTTATGGGAATTGCTGATACAGATAGCACACCACTTGTCGTTCATCGCACATTCTGTTGCTGGATGGCCAAGATTACGGCAACAAGAACACCAGACTTCCTTTATGGACTTAGCAGCCGAAGACTCCCCTGCGGGAACCATGCTGACCTTCCCACTTTTGTGAGATTTCTTGGTCTCCTACACTCGTGCCTCATCAGAATCTGTACTGCTACTATCCTCCGATTCACTGTCCGAGATCCGTTTGCCCGAATCCTCCTCCGAACTGTGTCGATGGCATCCCCGTAAGACGTGCTGCTGCTAGATTTCTTCTTGGATCACTTCATGGTGGTGGAATCATTATCCTCCAATGACTCCCCTGCGAGAATAGACTGAGCAATGACATCCACCACAGTGGTGTATTCACTTTGTCCACAGTGGCCAGGGCCGTGCACAAGTCCTTTGATAATCCTTTTAAGAAATAGTCATTTAAGACCTCCTGGGCTGGCCGCCGTTGCGCCAGCGAAACCCTCTGCAATAGTACTCGAAATTTTGCAGCATAATCCTTCGCTGTGCGCTTGCCTTGCTTGAGGACCCATAGCCGCTCCAGAGTTTGGGCTACTGTCTTCTCCACACGAAACCTGCGCAGAAACAATAGACATACCACATCATAATCTTGAAAATGCCTGATGGGGTACTCTGCCAGCTGTCAGGCTTTTTCTGTAAAGCTGTTTTGAGTCAGTGTACATATGGTATGGATGGTGTGCAATAAAACTTTGCCCTGAATGCCCTGGCAAATGTACAGCCTGAATGATTTGGTTGAAGGTCGTTTTATGCACGTGTTCTTTTGTTGGGAGAAAATGCTAAAAATCTAGAGCTTTATAGCAATTGTGTGGTGTGCCGGTGGTTGCTAAAAGCAGAGCACCGAGACTGGGAATTTGATGGCTTGGTAGTTCTGAAGTTGATGATTATGGTTGTGAGCAACCCTAGCATTGTATTGGAGTGTTGTATGCACCATATACTTAGGTGAAACTAATAGTAAGTGGTGTGGTGGCCCTTAGTGTGGTTTGGGGAAAGAAGTTTTAAAAAAATATATAAAATAAGTGGCCAGCTTGAAGAGACACGTGGAGCTTGAAAAGGCCGCCAGCTTAACGTGTAGAAGGTGATAGAGGCTGCTTCGAGAAGATTGTAAGGAGCTGGAGGGCGTGAAAGAAGGGGACGGCGGCCGTTTTGAAAAAAAGACAGCGCAGAGAGGGGCTGCTCAACAGAAAGGAGAGTCGCCTTGAGAAGAGCAGTAGCCGCTGGCTGGAGATAGGTGGGAAGGTGACCGTTTTGTTTTGCGGGCCGGGTCAGTCTGCAGAGCAGCTGGGGGTATAACCGTTGTGTAGAGGCTACCAACGTGGAGCGCAGCTGGGCAGACAGGTGGCCGGGGGTCTCCCTTGCGAAGGGGCCGTCTGGTGCATGGAGGTCGACTGGCGTCGAAGGTAGTGGCTGCTGACCGCAATTGAATAAGCTCTACAGCAGACGGGCGAGAAGACAAAAATGGTCGCCATGTGGTAACGTGGAGCGCCGCCTACTGGTGTGGACAGCAGGCGCTGACGTGTGGATTGCTGGGGTGTGAGGCCGGCTGCGTATAACTGTTGTGTGCAAGGAGGAAACTGGAAAACGTGGAGACGCCGCCTTGGGAGGTTTGCTAGTGTGGAGCGTTGCCTGGAGAAAAGATGGCCGCCTCTTGGAGATAAAAAATGGGTAGGTGCTGCTGCTGGGTTTCTGCAGACTCCAGAGGCGAGGAGAGGCTGGCGAGACAGGTTGAGAAGACCCCTCATGAGAGGGAAGAGTGGCCTCGTAGAAGTGAAGGGCTGGAGGGTGATTGTGCGTGAGGAAAGCCGCCTGGAGAAAAGCGAGTGAAGCTGCTGCAAGAGTGTAGGAAAAGTGGTGGCTTTGGTGTGGTTGGATACAGCTACAAGCGGCCTCTGGCATGCACTACAGAGTGTGGTGGACTGGCTGTGGATACAGGTATTGCCTTAGTTTTAGAAGAAGGGCTTTGTGTTTTGCTTGAGTTGGTGCAGCTGCTGACAACAGCTGGGGAATGTCATGTCAATTAATGAAATCTACGGTGATGGATCACCCCTTGTAAATGGACAAACAGAGTTTGTGTGACATGTGAGTGGCTTAGCCTTGCTGACAGATAAAAGGCTTTTATAATAAGACATGTGAGTTGTTGAAGTTGCCTTTCTTTGGGTATCTCTGGGTGGTAGAGAGAGAGAGAGATTTTTTTTCTTTCCAGCTAGAGAAGCTGGTGGTGCCTCTTGTACTTATGAGTGTTCTGAAGGTGGTGAGTCGGCGAGCTATAGTGGCCTTCTTGTGTTTCTGAGCTGCCTCACATCTTTCTGGTGCCCCCACTGAGGAGTGGCTCTGTTATTTCCTTCAGTTATCAGGGTGTGTGCCCTAGGTGTTGAGAGTTTCAGAGAGGGTGCTTTCTTGGGATCTGAGGTGAAGTTTGGGGGGTGAAAATGATGTCTTATCCAGAGTTTTATGGTGGTCCGAATGAGGATGTGGCAGACTTTTTGGAAAGGATGGAGGTTGCATGCATCAGCAACCATATTAATGAGTCGGTACAGGTGTTGCGGCTTCTGAGCATCTGTTTGAAAGGGGATGCAAGGACCTGGTACAGGACTTATGAAGAATCATTGAGGGCTGCTGTTCCACATCTTGATATGACTGAAAATGGATTAAAGACAGCACTCAGCAACAGGTTCAAGAAGGTGGAAGACCCCGACAAGGTTTGGCATGAGGTGCAAGCTCTGACACAAGGTGAGTTTGAATCATTAGATGATTATATGAAGAAATTTTCTTTGCTTTGGGAAACTCTATGCAGGGCTTTAGGGGAAGACCAGGTGCCGCCTGATATGATGAAAAAGAATAAGTTTGTAGCCGGACTTAAGAGGAGTATTCGCTGGAAAGTGGAATTGAAAAAGCCCAGGTCTTTTGAAGATGCAGTAGAAATTGCTAAGTCAAAAGATTGGAAGCTGCAACGAATGAATCAGCTGGGGATGATTCCAGTTGTAGCACAGCCGGAGATTCGTAGAGTGGAGGCTACACCCATGAGTGCAGTGATCGAGAGGATGAAGCCCACTGAAGCCCAAGCTATGCAGATGATGCCTCAAGCTAGTCAAGGAGTACCTATGGTTCCTGCAGGTTCTGATGAGGGATTGCGGCAGGATATGAAACAGATGGTTGATCTTATGAAGAATTTGAGCTTGAATTTAATGGGAAGTACAGGTGATGGACGTGGTAGAGGCCGTGGCCACAATCATGAGGGGGGAGATGGACAAGCAGGGTATGGACGTGGTTGCGGTAGGGGCCGTCGTTTCATCCCTACATGCTGGAACTGTGGTGAACTTGGTCATCTGAGTACTGATTGTGATAAGCCTCAGCGTATGGGTGGTGATATGTACCCACTACCTTCACAATTACCAGATAGGTCAAAAGATTATGGTATTGATATCAGGGATCAAGCAGGCCCCAGTGGAATCACAGCTGAGGAGAAGGGAAAGGCAAAGGTTATGAATGTTGTCACACTGGAGAATGTTCAGGTGAGAGAAGAAGGGGATGTGATGCCTGTTGGCAAGCGCACCACAGATGAAAGAGAAGGAAAAGGGGTGGCTGGACCCAGCCGTAAGAAGGGGAAGCAACAGGAAGGAGAAGATGTGAAAGCCAAAAGGAAACGGAAGCCTCGTAGAAAGTTCCAGGTGTCAGACTTCCCACTGGGGGATGGGCAAACCAGCTATGACTTGAAATCTGATTTGGTGAACAGGAAGGCAAACATCACCTTTGGGCAGTTGGTGGAGATGGTGCCAAAATTGAGAAGACAATGGAAGAGACTGGTGAATCCAATGGAAAAGGAGTCAGAGAAGAGGTCAGTCAAGGTCCTATCTTTAGAGGAGCTTCCAGATATTTGTCCTATTGTGGAGGTGTGGAGTAAGGGTAGAAACCTTGGTGAGGCCTATATAGATGGAGGGGCTCAAATCTGTGTGATTACCCAGTCATGTGTGGAGCAGTCAGGCTTGAGGGTGTCTGGGGTTTCTGGGTTTCGAATCAGGATGGCTAATCATCAAAAGGTAAAATGTCTTGGTATGATAAAGGAATTGGAGATTGAAGCTTTTAATGTCAAAGCTACTGTTGATTTTCATGTGATGCCTGCGGGTCTGGGTGCTTTTCCAATCATCCTTGGACGACCCTGGTTGCGAGTGGTAGGTGCAGTACAGGATTGGAGGTATGGGACCATTTCTTTGCATAATAAGCAGGGTAATAAAAAATCTTTTGAGATGCATAGTAGGAGATCTTTAAATGATGTATGGGAGAGGCCACAGGATTCAAGTGAAGAGGAAACTACCACCACTACTTCTGAATCAGAGACGGATTCATCGACCACTGCTTCTAGTGGAGAAGGGGCAGATGTGGCTTTTCTTATATCAGAGCAACAAAGTAATGAAGATAAAGCAGTGCATGAAGTGGGTGCTGAGGGAGAGGATACTATGGGATCATATGAAGTGATCGAGGAACTACTGCAGCCAAAGGTAGAAGTGAAGAAGAAGCAGGAGCTGATTGAAGGAATGCTGAGTCCGGATCTCTCGAGTGGAGAAAAGGTTAGATATGTTAATATGCTTTCTCATTTTCCAGAATTGTTCATCACTTCTTATAGAGAGATTCGAGGATTTAAAGGGCCAGACCTGAGGATTGAATTGAAGGAGGGTGTAAAAACAGTTAGGCAGAAGCTTCGCAGGATGGGACGAGAACAAATGCAGGCCCTAAGAGAGGAAGTTGATAAGCTGTTGAGTGCAGGTTTCATTACACCAGTGGATACAGCTGAGTGGGTAAGTCCTACGGTGGTGAGTCCAAAGAAGGATGGAAGGTGGCGTATATGTGTGGATTTCAAGCCTTTGAATGCTGCCACGAAGAAGGATTCTTACCCCCTACCCTTTTTGGATGAAATCTTGGATACTGTAGCTGGATATGAAAGGTATAGTGTTTGTGATGGGTATTCAGGTTATTTCCAGTTAAAGATTGCAGAAGAAGATCAGTGCAAGACGACTTTTATTACACCGTGGGGATGTTTCTGCTACAAAGTTCTTCCTTTTGGATTGATGAATGGACCAGCCTACTATCAAAGAAGGGCAAATTGGGTATTATCTCCTTTTTTGAATAAGTTTGTGAAGGATTTTATTGATGATTTTTGTATATACAGCTCCAGGCAAGAACATTGTGACAAGCTGGCTACAGTCTTTCAGCGTTATGATGAGTGTGGTGGTCAATTAAATCCAAAAAAGTGCTTTTTAGCTCAACCGAGGGTGAAGCTTTTGGGCCATATTATATCAGAGAATGGTATTGATCCAGATCCTGATAAAGTCAAGTCTCTTCTTCTTCTTCCTACACCAAAGAATACAAGGCAACTGGCCACTTTTGTGCAAAAGGTGAAGTATATGGCTCGTTTCATTTCTCTATCTTCACAGTTGTTATATCCTTTGCAGCAAGCAGCAAAGCATGATCCTTTGCACTGGACGGAGGAGTGTGAAGTGGCTTTCCAGAAAGTGAAAGAGGTGTTGGGAGCTATTCCTACAATGCAAGCACCTAATTGGGAACAGGTATTTTATGTTAATCTTTCAGTAGGTGAGGATGCAATTGGAGCCATGCTATTGCAGAAAGGGAAAGAATCACATTATATGCAACCAATCTACTGTGCTAGCAGAGTAAAACTTGTCAGAGAGAGGTTGCTATCAGAGGTGGAACTTGTTATGGTCAGTGTACTTTATGCATGTAGGCGGTTCCGCCACTACTTGTTGCCTCGCCCCTTTGTGTTTTTGACGAGCTATACTTTTTTGCCTCAGTTGATAAATGGCACAAATTTATCTAAGGCTATGATGAAGTGGGTGATTGAGTTGCAGGAATTTACTTTCTCATTCTTGGTGGAAGAGAGTACCAGGGCTACCTTAGCGGATCTACTGACATATAAGGAGAGTCCTCTTCTTATAAAGGAGGAGACCATCAAGAAGCCAGTTGAGGATGTGACTGAGTTGGTGAATGCACACTTATTATATTTTGATGGTTCTTACAGGAAAAGCCATGATGCAGCCTCAGGAGGTTTGGTGCTTTATGATCCACAGGGTTGCCTTGTTTTTAAAAAGGGTGTTAAAGTGGATGCACATAGCAACAATGAAGCGGAGTATCTGACTCTGGAAGTTGGATTGCAAATATGCTTGAAGCATGGTGTACACAGGATTCGCATTCGAGGAGATGCATTGCTGGTGGTAAAACAGGTATTGGGAGTTTGGAAGTCAAAGAATATATTACTCAAAGAAATGTGTTTCAAGATTAAGGGTCTGCTGAAGGAATTTGAAGCTTGGAGTCTAAAGCATGTGGATCGAGGCCATAATGAGGAGGCTCATGAAGCAGCCCAGGGAATGATTGGTGAAGTATTTGTTCTTAAAGCTCATGCATCATTTTATTGTGGCAGGGAGAACTTACAGGATGTGGAAAAGTTTTTGTTAACCGGGATGATTCCCAATGGTATTGACAGATCAAAAAAATATGGTTTCATCAGGAAAGCTACAAGGTATGTGATGATTGGTGATGCTTTGTATTTGAAGGGAATTGATTTGATAATGCGACGGGTACCTTGGAAGGAAGAAATCTACAAAATTCTTAAGGAAAACCATGAAGGAGCATGCGGTGGACATTTTGCATCAAAGATTACCTTGCATAAGGTATTACAGGAAGGTTATGTGTGGCCAAGTGTGCATAAGGATATTAATCATTGGTGCAGGTCATGCAAACAATGCCAAGCTCACAGTAAACGGATTTTGAAGCCTGAGATGAGGAAGACAATTCTTGCTTATGATGTTTTTGAAAAATGGGGAATTGATGCTGTGGGACCATTACCTATTACCAGCCGAGGGAAGTGTTATATCTTAACTGCAGTTGATTACCTTTCTAGATGGGCGGAAGCAAAGGCAGTGAAACAAATTACTGCTAAGGAGGTAGCAAAATTTGTATATCAGGATATTTGCTGTAAATTTGGTGTGCCATTGGAATTGCTTTCTGATCAGGGTCCAGGTTTCAGAGCAGAGCTTATGGATTATTTGTGTACAAAAATGAAGATCAGTCGCAGTTTTACCACACCTTACTATCCACAGTGTAATGGCCTGAATGAGCGGTTCAATGGTGAATTGATCAAGATTTTATCCAAGGTGACAGAGCAACAAGGCAAGAATTGGGATCTGGAGTTGCCTGCTGCCTTGTGGGCATACAGGACAGCAATTAAAACTGGTACTGGTTTCACTCCATTTCATCTTGTTTATGGAAAGGAAGCCTTATTGCCTATTGAGGTGGAGATACCAGCTGTGAAAATGTTGGAAAAGCTTTTGGAAGAGCCTAAAGATGCCTTTAAAGAGCGGCTATTATATTTACAAGAAGCACAGCTGAACAGAGATAATGCTTTGAAGCATTATGAAGATATGCAGGCAAGGACGCTGGAGAAGTTCAACAAGAAGATTAAAAGCAAAGGAATTATGAAGAATGATCTGGTGTTACGCTATAATAGCAGATTGGATAATGCCTTTCATAAAAAGTTTCAAATCAAGTGGGAAGGACCTTTCTTGGTGATGCAAGGATTCACAAATGGCACCTATCAATTGGCAGATTTAGATGGGACTTTACATGCTTCCAGGGTAAATGGATACAGGCTGAAGAAGTATTATGCACGTCTGATGGTAATTGTGCAGGATGCAGTGTCTGAAGATGTGATTCCAGATGAAGGGCAGTTTTTGGATATGGATTTAGGTCTGGAAATGCTTTTTGCTGCTGATCATGAATGATTCAGCAGGCTGGGGGTTGGGCAAAGTATGTCAGGCTTTTTCTGTAAAGCTGTTTTGAGTCAGTGTACATATGGTATGGATGGTGTGCAATAAAACTTTGCCCTGAATGCCCTGGCAAATGTACAGCCTGAATGATTTGGTTGAAGGTCGTTTTATGCACGTGTTCTTTTGTTGGGAGAAAATGCTAAAAATCTAGAGCTTTATAGCAATTGTGTGGTGTGCCGGTGGTTGCTAAAAGCAGAGCACCGAGACTGGGAATTTGATGGCTTGGTAGTTCTGAAGTTGATGATTATGGTTGTGAGCAACCCTAGCATTGTATTGGAGTGTTGTATGCACCATATACTTAGGTGAAACTAATAGTAAGTGGTGTGGTGGCCCTTAGTGTGGTTTGGGGAAAGAAGTTTTAAAAAAATATATAAAATAAGTGGCCAGCTTGAAGAGACA
The DNA here is from genome assembly GCF_041138505.1 of Cibotium barometz. NCBI lineage: Eukaryota > Viridiplantae > Streptophyta > Polypodiopsida > Cyatheales > Cibotiaceae > Cibotium > Cibotium barometz. Next base: position 24,479,445 of record NC_141048.1, read on the forward strand.
CGTGGAGCTTGAAAAGGCCGCCAGCTTAACGTGTAGAAGGTGATAGAGGCTGCTTCGAGAAGATTGTAAGGAGCTGGAGGGCGTGAAAGAAGGGGACGGCGGCCGTTTTGAAAAAAAGACAGCGCAGAGAGGGGCTGCTCAACAGAAAGGAGAGTCGCCTTGAGAAGAGCAGTAGCCGCTGGCTGGAGATAGGTGGGAAGGTGACCGTTTTGTTTTGCGGGCCGGGTCAGTCTGCAGAGCAGCTGGGGGTATAACCGTTGTGTAGAGGCTACCAACGTGGAGCGCAGCTGGGCAGACAGGTGGCCGGGGGTCTCCCTTGCGAAGGGGCCGTCTGGTGCATGGAGGTCGACTGGCGTCGAAGGTAGTGGCTGCTGACCGCAATTGAATAAGCTCTACAGCAGACGGGCGAGAAGACAAAAATGGTCGCCATGTGGTAACGTGGAGCGCCGCCTACTGGTGTGGACAGCAGGCGCTGACGTGTGGATTGCTGGGGTGTGAGGCCGGCTGCGTATAACTGTTGTGTGCAAGGAGGAAACTGGAAAACGTGGAGACGCCGCCTTGGGAGGTTTGCTAGTGTGGAGCGTTGCCTGGAGAAAAGATGGCCGCCTCTTGGAGATAAAAAATGGGTAGGTGCTGCTGCTGGGTTTCTGCAGACTCCAGAGGCGAGGAGAGGCTGGCGAGACAGGTTGAGAAGACCCCTCATGAGAGGGAAGAGTGGCCTCGTAGAAGTGAAGGGCTGGAGGGTGATTGTGCGTGAGGAAAGCCGCCTGGAGAAAAGCGAGTGAAGCTGCTGCAAGAGTGTAGGAAAAGTGGTGGCTTTGGTGTGGTTGGATACAGCTACAAGCGGCCTCTGGCATGCACTACAGAGTGTGGTGGACTGGCTGTGGATACAGGTATTGCCTTAGTTTTAGAAGAAGGGCTTTGTGTTTTGCTTGAGTTGGTGCAGCTGCTGACAACAGCTGGGGAATGTCATGTCAATTAATGAAATCTACGGTGATGGATCACCCCTTGTAAATGGACAAACAGAGTTTGTGTGACATGTGAGTGGCTTAGCCTTGCTGACAGATAAAAGGCTTTTATAATAAGACATGTGAGTTGTTGAAGTTGCCTTTCTTTGGGTATCTCTGGGTGGTAGAGAGAGAGAGAGATTTTTTTTCTTTCCAGCTAGAGAAGCTGGTGGTGCCTCTTGTACTTATGAGTGTTCTGAAGGTGGTGAGTCGGCGAGCTATAGTGGCCTTCTTGTGTTTCTGAGCTGCCTCACACCAGCCATCTGGATGCTTTGCCCGCTGAGGGTAGACTCGAAAACTGATTTCTTATGCAGAGGATCAAGGGGTGGAGGCACATTCACAGGCCATAAGAGTTGTCAAACTACCGCACATGTGAATCCGAATCTTCTCCTTGTTTCCCCCGAAACTTAGAATACTTGATGTTGTTGGCTGGCGCGGCCATCACTACAGGTGGTGGGTGTGTAACCACCGGTGGTGGTGAAGGAAACAGTCGTCACACAACCGTCTGAGGAGAGGTTTGGGGTGTCAAAAGGCGCCCTTGGAGTGCAGATAAGAGGACACAGGAATGGCTCCATCTCCGCAACCTGGGCTCCGGCCCGGCCAGGGAAAGAGGCGGGCTACTCGTCGAGCCATGACGAGCTTTGATAAATAGGCGGTGGCTCCGCCGCCTAATTGCTGGGACCACCAACTCAGGAGGCCCCTAAGAACGCGTGCGCATTCGCGAACATTGTGGTCACCAAGTGTAATCGCATTTACTTCTTGCACAGACAGTAAGCAATTACGGGCTGGTTACCTTCTTACACAACATACTTATCTTATACAAAATAATAAAAAAGATTAAGATAATAGCATGACAGATTCAAGACAAGTATGGAAAATTTGCACAGAACATGACAGCAGAATTTTGATTGATTGATTCGTGCATATAGTTACATCCATATATAGGAATAGTATCCTATGATCCGAATAGATACATCTGCCTATGACATCCCCTGGAATCCCTAACTGACTATTGTGCATTATGATTTACCCAATGCGGTTACAAGAATGCGGTTGCGGTGTGCAATAAATGCAACAACAGTCATTTCACCCCTGGATTGGAAATAAGATTAGCAACATCTGCTTCCATTTCAACTGACACCACTAGTTGCATAGTATTAAGTAACCAATGCTAATAAAGATGCACAAAGCCTAGAGGCTTGCATAGAACTATTATTGCTTATGTGCTATCTTTAGTGAAGGTGTTACAGTGGTAGCACTAGAGGTGGTAAAGGTATACTTAGTGCATGAGTTACCTAAAATTAAACCATCTAAGTGATTGAGCACTCACCCAGAAGATGTCCAAGCCACCCATGTAGAAAATGTTATCTTTGATACCAAGATCTTTATAGGATTCCTAATTGCAAAGTCTCTACATCCATCACTAGGGTGTTGTCACAAAAGCTATCCAATTATTAAGCAGCATTCAAATATCCATTGCAATGCCAATTTGTAAGCCAACAAACTTTTGAGCAAAGTTGAGTAGCACAACCAAAGGCAATAATAAGGAAATTAGCTCAATCTCACTACGCATGTAGCCATAAATTTATGTAAGAGGTCATTGCATGATAGCATAATAAGATCAAGCACAAAAATACTAAGTTGAGTAGCACAACCAAAGGCAATAATAAGGAAATTAGCTTAATCTCACTACGCATGTAGCCATAAATTTATGTAAGAGGTCATTGCATGATAGCATAATAAGATCAAGCACAAAAATACTAAGCTCAAGGAAGACGAGTCTAAAAAGCAAAGACTAAAGGAATAAGAAAAGTATCTTTAGACTAAGCTAATAAGAGTGTGTTGCGTTGAGACACTTTTAGAGAAAGAGACAATTGGAAGCCTAGCTTGTAGCAACACCACAAAGTGCAACATTGCACACATAAGAAATCCACCTTAGAGGCTCAACTACAAGATCTCTAAGAGTAACTACAAGATGGCTATAAAGCAAAAAAGAGTGCCCAACTATAGAGGCCAAGGTTGTCATACTAAAAAAAAGCTTCTACTAAATAAAAATAAAAAATAGAATGATGCCAAGGCACTCGCCATCCCTCAGGAAAGGGAGAGGGGTGTTGCCCCCATGAGTGCCATGGGAGTTGGCCATGCACGTCGGGGATGTCGGAGGGCATCGGTGGTGGTGACAGCAGTCAGAGGTGTCAGAGGGCACCAGAGCCAAAACCACAGAAGATATGCTCATGGACAAAACATAAGAGCATGCTAAAGTAAAGGCTATAGAAGAATCCCCATTTGCTGAAGGCAAACCGATAGAAGAATCCCCATATGAAGTAAAAGATACAAGGTAGGCCTCCAAATTTACAAGTACAAACGAGGATATCAAAATTGAAGTTCCAACTACAGATAATTCTAGTGAAGCCAAAACCACAGAAGATAAGCCCATGGACAAAACAAAAGAGCATACTAAAGTCAAACCTACTTAGTAGTACAATGCAATAATGGAAAAATGTCATCCTTATTACTTTTGTACATAAAAAGATGAAATTTAACACCTTACCTTATTTAGTTAATCATGGGAAGATATTAAGAATGCCATTTGGTATATCCCTGTAGTGTATATTTCTCTCTCTTCTTTGTAATACTTGTTGTCATGTGATGTTATTGACATGAATTAAAAAGACTAATTTAATGTAAAGTGAAATAAGAAAGCATTATGTAATTGAAATTACCTTTTTGTTGTTTTAATAATGAATGTAAATCTCTTTGGCAAATTGGCTTCAGTTTCGATAAGAAGGTCATAGTGCAGTTGAGTGAGTGTACATCATTGCCTAAGAGATATAACAACCAATGAGAGTTATTTTAACAATTTTTGCCTAGAAACTCTACCATGACTTGTAAGTCATACCCATAGGGTTTCACCAAACCTTCGATCATTTCAAGATCTGCCTATGCCATCCATAGATTCTAGCCTTGAGAAGGCTCTGCTATGAAACCTTATCTCAACTGTGTGTTTGTTAAGATGGCTCGCACAGTGTCTAGAGACCCTGTGGTGCATGGAGCATATTGGTTTCACAGTTCAATTCCCAATAGGGCTTATACAAAAATGGCTGCTAAAGGCTTTGTAAATTCTACTCTCTTTTATCTTTTACAACTTTTTCTCAAAGCTTTGCAAGATTTATCATTTTCTTGATCAATAACTATCCAAATTGCTTCGAATTTCCCCTCAAGATTACTTACTAATCACTAGATCATCACTAATGTAATGTTGTTAATGACTTTCTTGGTCAATAAGTTATTCCCACTATCTTAGATCATATCACATAATCAATTGTTGTCATGATCTTACATTAAAATGTACTAATCTTGCTTTCTTGCATCAAATTAAGCAAGAATACCATAGTTGTGCATATCTTGTGTCAAACTTTGTAATATTTCTAGATTTTTTACAGTTTTAACAATTATCTCTTAAAGAAACATAATTCTTGCAAGAAATGATCAAGATTAGGAAAGTTTTAATCAAGAATCACTTTGTTGCTTCAAGATTTAATTTTTGTATTGTCTTTGCATTACATATACCTCTATGTCAATAATTAATTTCCTTCACCAGATGTATCCAAATCTCGATCCATTGGGATAATTTTGTCACCAATGAACCAACTGTGTTTATAATAGGACATTATAAAATTTTGAGACCCAATCATGTACTTCACTAGAACTATTTTTGGTACAACTTTATAGTGCACCTTATTAGAAATTTTTTTATTCAAACCATAATTAAAAAAATCAAGACCTTTTTCTACATTATTAACTCTATATGTGAGCATTGTCTTGCTAACCTTTATTAGGTACTTGTTTGTTGCTGAAACAAGTTACAAACACTAAAATAGGCATGGATATGTTCGCTTTAGTAATTCTTGTTGCAATACTTGGCCATAATAAATGCTGAAATTCTACAAACATTTTGGCTCTATAGGATTTACTAATAGAAGCATTTGAAATTGGCCAGTCTAAAATACTCCATGATGGTAACTGTTGTCTTTCCAAAATACCATATAAGTGTTTGTTATCCATTGACTTATAGAAATGGTCATAAAAGAAAATACAGGATTGTGCCAATTGTGTTGCAGATCTACCTCTTTATTGTAGTTCTCGTATTGTCCCATGCAAAACATTAAATAAGCCAAATATACATTGTATAGGCTGCCATTCTTCATAAGATGATGGATAAACATTTGTGTCAGTAGAAATAAAAACAAACTTGTAGTTAGATAATTTTCAAAATTAAAACAATAAAGATAATATGTTTATCTATAAATTTTTAGGCACTTACAATTTGGTCTATGTTGTAGAAGATAGTCTGGATAGTCATGGAAAATAAGCTCTTTGTGCATATAAACATGCTAGATCAATATTTACTTAACATTATTCTTCCCATCAACAAACTTGAAGTCTTTCACTCTACCTTTACATGTTGCTAAGAACACATTATTAGATCTTACTCTCCTTCTCCTATTTGGTTGCACAAGTACCCCATTTCCTTTTGACACGACAAGTTTCTCCCATTGACTCATTGAAGAAATTGTATTTTCCACTACTACTACTGAATAAATAGAAGAAGCAGGTCTCTATTGTTTAGAAGTTACCTCTTTACATATTGTTTTTTCCTCCATGTTTTGTTCCAAATGACGTTTTGCACATACATGCTGATATTTTTTTGTCAACATGTTGTTTGTTTCTCCATGTTTTGTTCTAAACGACATTTTGCACATGTATGCTGATATTTTTATGTCAAAATTTTTTATGAACATAGGAGCAATAGATGATAGAGAGTAGAAATAATGGAGCAATACCTGCCAAAGAGAGTGGGAAAAGAATAACGATGGAAAATAGAAGAGCTCAACCATGAGTGGGAAAAGTTGTTTGGGAGGGAAGTTTTTTCACTCCTCTTTGATTTCCTCCCAAGTGTATTGACTGCTTTGATAACCCTAAATCTAGTCAAACACAAAAAATACAACTACATTAAATGCATGATGTTCACATTCAGAATAAAGACATTTTAGTCTTTCATTTTTGCAAATTAGAGGAGAGGGATTTTTTATTCTACCCAAAAGGCCCTAAATGGAGCTCCAATTTTCCCTAATGCAAGGTTGCTTGGTTGGGGCATGTGGTAGTGTCAAATAATAGAGTGCCAAACAAATTTTAATGGTCATCAATGTATTGTTGCCACATTGAACTTGACCCTTAGCAGGACGCTGAGAGATGAAAATGTTAGCATTAGCATTGCATACCATATGGTATGTAGCTCCACTATCGACTATACAAGTGACCGGATGGCCACCATAGGGAAAAGTTGGGTGGGCTTCAAGGATTGGCATAGATGGGTCATCAGAGATAACTGATAGATCTGAACAAGGGAAGTAGCTTCCACACACTCACTGCCTTGTCTAGCGTGATGTTTCTTCTTCCTTTCGGAAGAGTGGCCAGAGTCTAACTTGGAGGTGGCCTGAGTGATATTGGCCAAGGGGCCAAGATGAGGTGTAAGAGATGACCAATTAGACATCCCTTCTGAGGACAGCGGTGGCACTCCGTAAAGATATTAAAGGCTACAAAACTAAAGATTGGTACTGATGATGATGTTGCAAGGTGCTATGCACTGGATCACCGGACTGTTGTGTGCAAGGGGTAGAGCCAATGCGTGACTACTGTAGTGGTAAGTTGATGAAGATGTGTGCGTTGATCAGCTGGGCTACTGCTATGGGGTAGAGCCAATGACTTGATGGGGTGTTGATTAGCCGGGTTGTTGTGTGCAGAGGGTTGCTGGTGTTGATCTATGATGAAGATGATTGTTGTGTTGGTTCAGACAGCTGCACAGGTAGAGCCGATGAAGATATGTGTGTTCAACCGGAATGCTGGCTGCGTGATTGCATTGTTTGATGAAAATTATAATAATAGATGATGAGAAGGAGGGGCAACAATATATAGTGTTGGCCTCCCTAGTCGACCAAGCCGGCTGGCCCTATCATCTTGCCTGGCTGACTAGATAAAGTGCCTTTTTAGGACATTAATTGAAGGCCTTTTGGGCACTCTTTTGGGCCATTTTGGGTTGGTTTGCACTCATAAAACACAAAAGTACTATGACTTATTTACCTCAGTAAAATGATGTAACTGAATGCAAAAATAGGTCTCTCATGTGGAGATGGCATGTTGTATGGTCAAAAGTCAGGAGTTACCTCATGGTTTCTAGCTAGAAGAGGCTTGTTGAAAAGGGTTATGCATAGGAAAAAGGAATTGACTATGGTGAGACCTTTGCACCCACATGTCATATGACTACCATCATGCAGAGTAACATTGCATTAGTAGCACATAAAGGTTGGAATGGTGTGCCAATTGGACATCAAAATTGTTTTTTTGAATGGAGATTTTCCTGAAGAGACTTATGTATCTCATTCTCAAGGTTTTGTTTAGAAAGGTCAGGAATAAAAAATATACAGATTGAAAAGAGCTTTGTATGGTCTTAATAAGCAGGCTCCCAGAGCATGGTATGAGAAGATACATGTATACTTAGCTATACAAGGTTTTTGCAACAATCCTACTGTGACAGTATAGTTGTACAAGGTTTTTGCAACAGTCCTACTGATAGTACCCTCTATATTAAGAGAAATAAAGATGATTTTTTGGTCATCGTGCTATACGTTGATGACATGCTCCTAACATGCCCTGATGACGATCATATTTCAACTTTTATAGCTAACTTACAAATGTCTTTTAAAATGTCAAATCTTGGCCCGTTGCACTATTATTTGGGCATTGAGTTTTGACGATAGCGTAATGGTGCCATTGTTATGTTGCACACACAATACATAGAGGCATTGTTGAAGAGGTTCAATCTTGGAGAATACAAATATTTGCGACATAGTCTTGAAGATGCAGGTGACCCTTTTGATGCTGGCCTGTATCAAGAAATTGTTAGATGCCTTATATTCTTATGTAACACCATACTTGACATTTATTATGGGGTCTCATTATTGAGCAGATTTATGCATAACTCAAGCACAAAGCATTGGCAGTCTGTCAAACATGTGTTTCAAAAAGGGAACCAAGCACTTTGGGTTGTTTTATCCCAAGGGGGATAAATCACAACTACATGCATTTACATACTCCAACTGGGCTGGATGTTATGATGCACACGAGTGTCCACCGAGTGGTTTTTACTTTTGCCTTGGTGATTCATGCATATCATGGCTCAGCAAAGCAACCCATTTTGGCCACTTCTAGTTGTGAAGTTAATTACACGACAGCATGTTGGGTGTGTTTGGCTCAGACGACTTATTGTTGTTGATTTGGCTATTGGTAAGTCCTTACCATCTTTACTGATAGTCAAAGCGCTATGGCAGTTAGCGAGGAATCCAGTTTTTCATGCTTGCACAAAACAAATTGAGGTGCATTATCATTATGCCAGGGAGAGATGCTCTGCAACAAGGAAAATGAGCTTAGCTTATGTGCCAACACAAGACAACATGGCAAATTTATTCACAAAGGCTCTCTCACGAGATAAGTTTGAAGCTTTTTGCAAAGCTTTGAAATTACTTCCCTTTTGGGGATTAGCTTGGGCTCCCTCTCATAGTCCAAAGATCTTGGAACATCTCTGTACTTTTAGTGCCAGCTCACCCCTTGTTCACATCACTCAAAGGGGGATTTGTAGCCATATATTGTAGTGATGTATGTGAATACACTAAAACCATCCGGGGCACTTTTTCCCTCTTTAGGAGGTTTTTTTTCCCATGCTAGTATACACCCATCTTGGGGTATACTTATCATCTTTGTGTAGAACACACTCATCATCTATCTATCATCTCATTGTGTTCTCCCTTGAGCTTCTTCACTGTGTGTGTGTGTGCGCATTCCTGCAACCTTGTTTCCAACAAGATAGAGTGTGTAACATAACCCTCTCATTGAGGGATTTAGCATGCATGGACCATATGCCAGTTTCATTTTCATGCATCATCCCTTTCTCGGCATTACACACATTATCCATTGCCCTCATTCAAGCGTTGATCATGGTTGTCACTTCAACCTTGAGTGCATCATGCTCTCTGTATATAAGGTATTCCTCTACTCAATCCATTCCTCTTATCTTTTTTTTCATGAACCCTTACATGGCATCTTCAAATTATTCAACATTCATTACTTGGAGGACCGATTCATGTTCTAGCTGTTGGTTTTTTATGGCTAGCATATAAAGCTCCTCATTCTCCTCTAATGAAATACATAACCCTCAAATGCCATTAAGCATGACTGCATTGGTAGCAATTGGAATGAAAGGGACAAATTTCTCATCGTCGAGAGGAGTTGATGAACTTATCGACATATTCACGCTCTTGGTTTGAGTAGTGTTTGGGTTTCTTGTTGTGAGTATTTTCTCCTTTTCTGATTTCACCATTCTGATTTTTCTTGGAAAGAAGATCCAATTTTTTTGAAGAGTGCCTTGAAGCCTCAAGACACCATGGAAGCTGAGAGAGAGAGAGAGAGAGAGAGAGAGAGAGAGAGAGAGAGAGAGAGAGAGAGAGAGAGAGAGAGAGAGAGAGATCACTATGCAACAAACCCATATAGCAAAACCTCATATGTACAAATTTTTATAAAATAAAGATAAACCCATTTTATAAATTTTAAGATGATGAACATAAATCTACGAGTTTTTCCACTTTTTGAATTTGAATACCCTTTGCATAAATTTTCAATGATTCCACAAGAAAACAAAACCCTTTCTATTAAAACTCACAAGCTATTTTACATACTTTTAGTGGCTCCTTAGCTCAAACCTTATTGCATTGGGCTAGTATGTATAAGAGCCTTAAGTTACACAACAACATAAATGTTGTGGATTTTAACAATTGCTTGAATTTTCCTTCATAGTGAGTGTTATCCTCCGTTTACTTTTGAATTTGGCCCTTTCTATAACATGTGGTGGAGACCCCTTCTATACCATGTGGTGGAGACCCCTTCTATACCATGTGGTGGAGAGTCGTACCAACAAAATTTTGAAGATGGAATTGAAATTCAAGAAAAGTGTCATTTTCCTACTATAATCAAGGTACGTGTTTCCAATTTTCTTAGGTGTCCCTATGCATCTCCTCCTACCCACCCCCCTACCAAAAAAAACCACACATAGACATGTGTCAAGGGTGCATTGTGAGAAGCAAGCGACTCTAGTGCAAATTCACAGATATCACCACATCTACCATCAAGAACACTAATGCTAGGGCTACTATGTTGAAATGTGCAATGCAAAATGAATGGGTTATTTGGTTGAGTGTGTGAAAGCACCCTAGAGGTGCAAGATATTGTTGCAAGTAAGGATGCCACACGTAATATTGTATGGTGTGTGAGTGTTGACCAAAAGAGTGGAAAAGGAGTTGCCACATGGATGATGATGTGTAAAGTGGGATAAGGCTAGAAACCCTATATCATTATATGGTTCACTTGAGATATGCAATAGAATTGAGTGTTGAGTGTGCAATCTCTCTCTCTCTCTCTTGTCATGGAGTTCTTAGTGTGGTTTAATCCACCTTAGTTATGTTGCTTAATCTATGTCTATCACCATGATCAATCCCATTTTAGGATTGTTTAACTTGGTATTAGAGCTTGGGTAGGCTCTTGGTCATGGTAAATATTTATGTATAGTTTTTCTTGGTTATGAGTTCTTTGATTAAGCATTATTTTCAGTTATTCTGAAAAAAAAGTATGCACTCATATTATCATTTGGATTTGCATTTGTGAGGATTTGAGATAGATTTGGAGGTGTCATTCATGCATATCATGGCTCAGCGAAGCAACCCATTATGGCCCCTTCTAGTTGTGAAGTTAATTACACGACAGCTATAGTTGGGTGTGTTTGGCTCAGACGACTTATTGTTGTTGATTTGGCTATTGGTGAGTCCTTACCATCTTTACTGATAGTCAAAGCGCTATGGCAGTTAGCGAGGAATCCAGTTTTTCATGCTTGCACAAAACAAATATAGGTGCATTATCATTATGCCAGGGAGAGATGCTCTGTAAGGAAAATGAGCTTAGCTTATGTGCCAACACAAGACAACATGGCAAATTTATTCACAAAGTCTCTCTCATCACACGAGAGATAAGTTTGACGCTTTTTGCAAAGCTTTGAAATTACTTCCCTTTGGGGATTAGCCTGGGCTCCCTCTCATAGTCCAAAGATCTTGGAACATCTCTGTACTTTTAGTGCCAGCTCACCCCTTGTTCACATCACTCAAAGGGGGATTTGTAGCCATATATTGTAGTGATGTATGTGAATACACTAAAACCATCCGGGGCACTTTTTCCCTCTTTAGGAGGTTTTTTTTCCCATGCTAGTATACACCCATCTTGGGGTATACTTATCATCTTTGTGTAGAACACACTCATCATCTATCTATCATCTCATTGTGTTCTCCCTTGAGCTTCTTCACTCTGTGTGTGTGTGTGTGGGTGTGTGGGTGTGTGTGTGTGTGTGTGTGTGTGTGCATTCTTGCAACCTTGTTTCCACCAAGATAGAGTGTGTAACATAACCCTCTCATTGAGGGATTTAGCATGCATGGACCATATGCCAGTTCCATTTTCATGCATCATCCCTTTCTCGGCATTACACACATTATCCATTGCCCTCATTCAAGCTTTGATGATGGTTGTCACTTCAACCTTGAGTGCATCATGCTCTCTGTATATAAGGTATTCCTCTACTCAATCCATTCCTCTTATCTTTTTTTTCATAAACCCTTACATGGCATCTTCAAATTATTCAACATTCATTACTTGGAGGACCGATTCATGTACTAGCTGTTGGTTTTTGATGGCTAGCATATAAAGCTCCTCATTCTCCTCTAATGAAATACATAACCCTCAAATGCCATTAAGCATGACTGCATTGGTAGCAATTGGAATGAAAGGGACAAATTTCTCATCGAGAGGAGTTGATGAACTTATCGACATATTCACGCTCTTGGTTTGAGTAGTGTTTGGGTTTCTTGTTGTGAGTATTTTCTCCTTTTCTGATTTCACCATTTTGATTTTTCTTGGAAAGAAGATCCAATTTTTTTGAAGAGTGCCTTGAAGCCTCAAGACACCATGGAAGCTGCTCTGAGAGAGAGAGAGAGAGAGAGAGAGAGAGAGAGAGAGAGAGAGAGAGAGAGAGAGAGATCACTATGCAACAAACCCATATAGCAAAACCTCATATGTATAAATTTTTATAAAATAAAGATAAACGCATTTTATAAATTTTAAGATGATGAACATAGATCTACGAGTTTTTCCACTTTTTGAATTTGAATACCCTTTGCATAAATTTTCAATGATTCCACAAGAAAACAAAAACCTTTCTATTAAAACTCATAAGCTATTTTACATACTTTTAGTGGCCCCTTAGCTCAAACCTTATTGCATTGGGCTAGTATGTATAAGAGTCTTAAGTTACACAACAACATAAATGTTGTGGATTTTAACAATTGCTTGAATTTTCCTTCATAGTGAGTGTTATCCTCCATTTACTTTTGAATTTGGCCCCTTCTATAACATGTGGTGGAGACCCCTTCTATACCATGTGGTGGAGACCCCTTCTATACCATGTGGTGGAGACTCGTACTACCAACCAAATTTTGAAGATGGAACTGAAATTCAAGAAAAGTGTCATTTTCCTACTATAATCAAGGTATGTGTCTTCAATTTTCTTAGGTGTCCCTATGCATCTCCTCCTACCCACCCCCTACCAAAAGAAACCACACATAGACATGTGTTAAGGGTGCATTGTGAGAAGCAAGCGACTCTAGTGCAAATTCACAGATATCACCACATCTACCATCAAGAACACTAATGCTAGGGCTACTATGTTGAAATGTACAATGTAAAATGAATGGGTTATTTGGTTGAGTGTGTGAAAGCACCCTAGAGGTGCAAGATATTGTGGCAAGTAAGGATGCCACATGTAATATTGTATGGTGTGTGAGTGTTGACCAAAAGAGTGGAAAAGGAGTTGCCACATGGATGATGATGTGTAAAGTTGGGATAAGGCTAGAAACCCTATATCATTATATGGTTCACTTGAGATATGCAATAGAATTGAGTGTTGAGTGTGCAATCTCTCTCTCGTTGTCATGGAGTTCTTAGTTTGGTTTAATCCACCTTAGTTATGTTGCTTAATCTATGTCTATCACCATGATCAATCCCATTTTAGGATTGTTTAACTTGGTATTAGAGCTTGGGTGGGCTCTTGGTCATGGTAAATATTTATGTATAGTTTTTCTTGGTTATGAGTTCTTTGATTAAGCATTATTTTCAGTTATTCTGAAAAAAAAAGTATGCACTCATATTATCATTTGGATTTGCATTTGTGAGGATTTGAGATAGATTTGGAGGTGTCATTCATGCATATCATGGCTCAGCGAAGCAACCCATTGTGGCCACTTCTAGTTGTGAAGTTAATTACACGACAGCTATAGTTGGGTGTGTTTGGCTCAGACGACTTATTGTTGTTGATTTGGCTATTGGTGAGTCCTTACCATCTTTACTGATAGTCAAAGTGCTATGGCAGTTAGCGAGGAATCCAGTTTTTCATGCTTGCACAAAACAAATTGAGGTGCATTATCATTATGCCAGGGAGAGATGCTCTGTAAGGAAAATGAGCTTAGCTTATGTGCCAACACAAGAGAACATGGCAAATTTATTCACAAAGGCTCTCTCATCACACGAGAGATAAGTTTGAAGCTTTTTGAAAAGCTTTGAAATTACTTCCCTTTGGGGATTAGCCTGGGCTCCCTCTCATAGTCCAAAGATCTTGGAACATCTCTGTACTTTTAGTGCCAGCCCTTGTTCACATCACTCAAAGGGGGATTTGTAGCCATATATTGTAGTGATGTATGTGAATACACTAAAACCATCTGGGGAACTTTTTCCCTCTTTAGGAGGTTTTTTTTCCCATGCTAGTATACACCCATCTTGGGGTATACTTATCATCTTTGTGTAGAACACACTCATCATCTATCTATCATCTCATTGTGTTCTCCCTTGAGCTTCTTCACTGTGTGTGTATGTGTGTGTGTGTGTGTGTGTGTGTGTGTCTACGTGCGTGTGTGCATGCCTGCAACCTTGTTTCCAACAAGATAGAGTGTGTAAAATAACCCTCTCATTGAGGGATTTAGCATGCATGGACCATATGCCAGTTCCATTTTCATGCATCATCCCTTTCTCTGCATTACACACATTATCCATTGCCCTCATTCAAGCTTTGATGATGGTTGTCACTTCAACCTTGAGTGCATCATGCTCTCTGTATATAAGGTATTCCTCTACTCAATCCATTCCTCTTATCTTTTTTTTCATGAACCCTTACATGGCATCTTCAAATTATTCAACATTCATTACTTGGAGGACCGATTCATGTTCTAGCTGTTGGTTTTTGATGGCTAGCATATAAAGCTCCTCATTCTCCTCTAATGAAATACATAACCCTCAAATGCCATTAAGCATGACTGCATTGGTAGCAATTGGAATGAAAGGGACAAATTTCTCATTGAGAGGAGTTGATGAACTTATCGACGTATTCACGCTCTTGGTTTGAGTAGTGTTTGGGTTTCTTGTTGTGAGTATTTTCTCCTTTTCTGATTTCACCATTCTGATTTTTCTTGGAAAGAAGATCCAATATTTTTGAAGAGTGCCTTGAAGCCTCAAGACACCATGGAAACTGCTGAGAGAGAGAGAGAGAGAGAGAGAGAGAGAGAGAGAGAGAGAGAGAAGAGAGAGAGAGAGAGAGAGAGAGAGAGAGAGAGAGATCACTATGCAACAAACCCATATAGAAAAACCTCATATGTACAAATTTTTATAAAATAAAGATAAACCCATTTTATAAATTTTAAGATGATGAACATAAATCTTCGAGTTTTTCCACTTTTTGAATTTGAATACCCTTTGCATAAATTTTCAATGATTCCACAAGAAAACAAAACCCTTTCTATTAAAACTCACAAGCTATTTTACATACTTTTAGTGGCTCCTTAGCTCAAAACTTATTGCATTGGGCTAGTATGTATAAGAGCCTTAAGTTACACAACAACATAAATGTTGTGGATTTTAACAATTGCTTGAATTTTCCTTCATAGTGAGTGTTATCCTCCGTTTACTTTTGAATTTGGCCCCTTCTATAACATGTGGTGGAGACCCCTTCTATACCATGTGGTGGAGACCCCTTCTATACCATGTGGTGGAGACTCGTACCAACCAAATTTTGAAGATGGAACTGAAATTCAAGAAAAGTGTCATTTTCCTACTATAATCAAGGTATGTGTCTTCAATTTTCTTAGGTGTCCCTATGCATCTCCTCCTACCCCACCCCCTTCCCAAAAAAAAACCACACATAGACATGTGTCAAGGGTGCATTGTGAGAAGCAAGCGACTCTAGTGCAAATTCACAGATATCACCACATCTACCATCAAGAACACTAATGCTAGGGCTACTATGTTGAAATGTGCAATGTAAAATGAATGGGTTATTTGGTTGAGTGTGTGAAAGCACCCTAGAGGTGCAAGATATTGTGGCAAGTAAGGATGCCACACGTAATATTGTATGGTGTGTGAGTGTTGACCAAAAGAGTGGAAAAAGAGTTGCCACATGGATGATGATGTGTAAAGTGGGATAAGGCTAGAAACCCTATATCATTATATGGTTCACTTGAGATATGCAATAGAATTGAGTGTTGAGTGTGCAATCTCTCTCTCTCTCTTGTCATGGAGTTCTTAGTGTGGTTTAATCCACCTTAGTTATGTTGCTTAATCTATGTCTATCACCATGATCAATCCCATTTTAGAATTGTTTAACTTGGTATTAGAGCTTGGGTGGGATCTTGGGTGGGCTCTTGGTTGTGGTGCATATTTATGTATAGTTTTTCTTGGTTATGAGTTATTTGTTTAAGCATTATTTTCAGTTATTATGAAATAAACGTATACACTCATATTATCATTTGGATTTGCATTTGTGAGGATTTGAGATAGATTTGGAGGTGTCATTCATGCATATCATGGCTCAGCGAAGCAACCCATTGTGAGGATTTGAGATAGATTTGGAGGTGTCATTCATGCATGTCATGGCTCAGCGAAGCAACCCATTGTGGCCTTTTCTAGTTGTGAAGTTAATTACACGACAGCATGTTCAGCTATAGTTGGGTGTGTTTGGCTCAGACGACTTATTGTTGTTGATTTGGCTATTGGTGAGTCCTTACCATCTTTACTGATAGTCAAAGCGCTATGGCAGTGAGTGAGGAATCCAGTTTTTCATGCTTGCACAAAACAAATTGAGGTGCATTATCATTATGCCAGGGTGAGATGCTCTGCAACAAGGAAAATGAGCTTAGCTTATGTGCCAACACAAGACAACATGGCAAATTTATTCACAAAGGCTCTCTCACGAGATAAGTTTGAAGCTTTTTGCAAAGCTTTGAAATTACTTCCCTTTGGGGATTAGTCTGGGCTCCCTCTCATAGTCCAAAGATCTTATTTCTGTACTTTTAGTGCCAGCTCACCCCTTGTTCACATCACTCAAAGGGGGATTTGTAGCCATATATTGTAGTGATGTATGTGAATACACTAAAACCATCCGGGGCACTTTTTCCCTCTTTAGGAGGCTTTTTTTCCCATGCTAGTATACACCCATCTTGGGGTATACTTACCATCTTTGTGTAGAATACACTCATCATCTATCTATCATCTCATTGTGTTCTCCCTTGAGCTTCTTCACTCTGTGTGTGTGTGTGTGTGTGTGTGTGTGTGTGTGTGTGTGTGCATGTGCGCATTCCTGCAACCTTGTTTCCAACAAGATAGAGTGTGTAACATAACCCTCTCATTGAGGGATTTAGCATGCATGGACCAAATGCCAGTTCCATTTTCATGCATCATCCCTTTCTCGGCATTACACACATTATCCATTGCCCTCATTCAAGCTTTGATGATGGTTGTCACTTCAACCTTGAGTGCATCATGCTCTCTGTATATAAGGTATTCCTCTACTCAATCCATTCCTCTTATCTTTTTTTTCATGAACCCTTCCTTACGTGGCATCTTCAAATTATTCAACATTCATTACTTGGAGGACCGATTCATGTT
This sequence comes from Cibotium barometz, assembly GCF_041138505.1. Taxonomy (NCBI): domain Eukaryota; kingdom Viridiplantae; phylum Streptophyta; class Polypodiopsida; order Cyatheales; family Cibotiaceae; genus Cibotium; species Cibotium barometz. Next base: position 24,496,586 of record NC_141048.1, read on the forward strand.
CTAGCTGTTGGTTTTTGATGGCTAGCATATAAAGCTCCTCATTCTCCTCTAATGAAATACATAACCCTCAAATGCCATTAAGCATGACTGCATTGGTAGCAATTGGAATGAAAGGGACAAATTTCTCATCGAGAGGAGTTGATGAACTTATCGACGTATTCACGCTCTTGGTTTGAGTAGTGTTTGAGTTTCTTGTTGTGAGTATTTTCTCCTTTTCTGATTTCACCATTCTAATTTTTCTTGGAAAGAAGATCCAATTTTTTTGAAGAGTGCCTTGAAGCCTCAAGACACCATGGAAGCTGCTGAGAGAGAGAGAGAGAGAGAGAGAGAGAGAGAGAGAGAGAGAGAAAGAGAGAGAGAGAGAGAGAGAGAGAGAGAGAGAGAGAGAGAGAGAGAGATCACTATGCAACAAACCCATATAGGAAAACCTCATATGTACAAATTTTTATAAAATAAAGATAAACCCATTTTATAAATTTTAAGATGATGAACATAGATCTACGAGTTTTTCCACTTTTTGAATTTGAATACCCTTTGCATAAATTTTCAATGATTCCACAAGAAAACAAAACCCTTTCTATTAAAACTCACAAGCTATTTTACATACTTTTAGTGGCTCCTTAGCTCAAACCTTATTGCATTGGGCTAGTATGTATAAGAGCCTTAAGTTACACAACAACATAAATGTTGTGGATTTTAACAATTGCTTGAATTTTCCTTCATAGTGAGTGTTATCCTCCGTTTACTTTTGAATTTGGCCCTTTCTATAACATGTGGTGGAGACCCCTTCTATACCATGTGGTGGAGACTAGTACCAACCAAATTTTGAAGATGGAATTGAAATTCAAGAAAAGTGTCATTTTCCTACTATAATCAAGGTATGTGTCTTCAATTTTCTTAGGTGTCCCTATGCATCTCCTCCTACCCACCCCCCTCCCAAAAAAAAAACCACACATAGACATGTGTCAAGGGTGCATTGTGAGAAGCAAGCGACTCTAGTGCAAATTCACAGATATCACCACATCTACCATCAAGAACACTAATGCTAGGGCTACTATGTTGAAATGTGCAATGTAAAATGAATGGGTTATTTGGTTAAGTGTGTGAAATCACCCTAGAGGTGCAAGATAGTGTGGCAAGTAAGGATGCCACACGTAATATTATATGGTGTGTGAGTGTTGACCAAAAGAGTGAAAAAGGAGTTGCCACATGGATGATGATGTGTAAAGTGGGATAAGGCTAGAAACCCTATATCATTATATGGTTCACTTGAGATATGCAATAGAATTGAGTGTTGAGTGTGCAATCTCTCTCTCTCTCTTGTCATGGAGTTCTTAGTGTGGTTTAATCCACCTTAATTATGTTGCTTAATCTATGTCTATCAGCATGATCAATCCCATTTTAAGATTGTTTAACTTGGTATTAGAGCTTGGGTGGGCTCTTGGTCATGGTGCATATTTATGTATAGTTTTTCTTGGTTATGAGTTCTTTGATTAAGCATTATTTTCAGTTATTATGAAAAAAACTTATGTACTCATATTATCATTTGGATTTGCATTTGTGAGGATTTGAGATAGATTTGGAGGTGTCATTCATGCATATCATGGCTCAGCGAAGCAACCCATTGTGGCCACTTCTAGTTGTGAAGTTAATTACACGACAGCATGTTCAGCTATAGTTGGGTGTGTTTGGCTCAGACGACTTATTGTTGTTGATTTGGCTATTGGTGAGTCCTTACCATCTTTACTGATAGTCAAAGCGCTATGATAGTTAGCGAGGAATCTAGTTGTTCATGCTTGCACAAAACAAATTAAGGTGCATTATCATTATGCCAGGGAGAGATGCTCTGCAAGGAAAATGAGCTTAGCTTATGTGCTAACACAAGACAACATGGCAAATTTATTCACAAAGGCTCTCTCACGAGATAAGTTTGAAGCTTTTCTTTGGGGATTAGCCTGGGCTCCCTCTCATAGTCCAAAGATCTTGGAACATCTCTGTACTTTTAGTGCCAGCTCATCCCTTGTTCACATCACTCAAAGGGGGATTTGTAGCCATGTATGTGAATACACTAAAACCATCCGGGGTAATTTTTCCCTCTTTAGGAGGTTTTTTTTCCCATGCTAGTATACACCCATCTTGGGGTATACTTATCATCTTTGTGTAGAACACACTTTTCATCTATATATCATCTCATTGTGTTCTTCCTTGAGCTTCTTCACTCTATGTGTGTGTGTGTGTGTGTGTGTGTGTGTGTGTCTGTGTGCGTGTGTGCATTCCTGCAACCTTGTTTCCAACAAGATAGAGTGTGTAACATAACCCTCTCATTGAGGGATTTAGCATGCATGGACCATATGCCAGTTCCATTTTCATGCATCATCCCTTTCTCGGCATTACACACATTATCCATTGCCCTCATTCAAGCTTTGATGATGGTTGTCACTTCAACCTTGAGTGCATCATGCTCTCTGTATATAAGGTATTCCTCTACTCAATCCATTCATCTTATCTTTTTTTTCATGAACCCTTACATGGCATCTTCAAATTATTCAACATTCATTACTTGGAGTACCGATTCATGTTCTAGCTGTTGGTGTTTGATGGCTAGCATATAAAGCTCCTCATTCTCCTCTAATGAAATACATAACCCTCAAATGCCTTTAAGCATGATTGCATTGGTAGCAATTGGAATGAAAGGGACAAATTTCTCATTGAGAGGAGTTGATGAACTTATCGACGTATTCACGCTCTTGGTTTGAGTAATGTTTGGGTTTCTTGTTGTGAGTATTTTCTCCTTTTCTGATTTCACCATTCTGATTTTTCTTGGAAAGAAGATCCAATTTTTTTGAAGAGTGCCTTGAAGCCTCAAGACACCATGGAAGCTGCTGAGAGAGAGAGAGAGAGAGAGAGAGAGAGAGAGAGAGAGAGAGAGAGAGAGAGAGAGAGAGAGATCACTATGCAACAAACCCATATAGCAAAACCTCATATGTACAAATATTTTTAAAATAAAGATAAACCCATTTTATAAATTTTAAGATGATGAACATAGGTCTACGAGTTTTTCCACTTTTTGAATTTGAATACCCTTTGCATAAATTTTCAATGATTCCACAAGAAAACAAAACCCTTTCTATTAAAACTCACAAGCTATTTTACATACTTTTAGTGGCTCCTTAGCTCAAACCTTATTGCATTGGGTTAGTATGTATAAGAGCCTTAAGTTACACAACAACATAAATGTTGTGGATTTTAACAATTGCTTGAATTTTCCTTCATAGTGAGTGTTATCCTCCGTTTACTTTTGAATTTGGCCCCTTCTATAACATGTGGTGGAGACCCCTTCTATACCATGTGGTGGAGACCCCTTCTATACCATGTGGTGGAGACTCGTACCAACCAAATTTTGAAGATGGAACTGAAATTCAAGAAAAGTGTCATTTTCCTACTATAATCAAGGTATGTGTCTTCAATTTTCTTAGGTGTCCCTATGCATCTCCTCCTACCCCACCCCCTCCCAAAAAAAAACCACACATAGACATGTGTCAAGGGTGCATTGTGAGAAGCAAGCGACTCTAGTGCAAATTCACAGATATCACCACATCTACCATCAAGAATACTAATGCTAGGGCTACTGTGTTGAAATGTGAAATGTAAAATGAATGGGTTATTTGGTTGAGTGTGTGAAAGCACCCTAGAGGTGCAAGATATTGTGGCAAGTAAGGATGCCACACGTAATATTGTATGGTGTGTGAGTGTTGACCAAAAGAGTGGAAAAGGAGTTGCCACATGGATGATGATGTGTAAAGTGGGATAAGGCTAGAAACCCTATATCATTATATGGTTCACTTGAGATATGCAATAGAATTGAGTGTTGAGTGTGCAATCTCTCTCTCTCTCTCTTGTCATGGAGTTCTTAGTGTGGTTTAATCCACCTTAGTTATGTTGCTTAATCTATGTCTATCACCATGATCAATCCCATTTTAGGATTGTTTAACTTGGTATTAGAGCTTGGGTGGGCTCTTGGTCATGGTAAATATTTATGTATAGTTTTTCTTGGTTATGAGTTCTTTGATTAAGCATTAATTTCAGTTATTATGAAAAAAAAGTATGCACTCACATTATCATTTGGATTTGCATTTGTGAGGATTTGAGATAGATTTGGAGGTGTCATTCATGCATATCATGGCTCAGCAAAGCAACCCATTGTGGCCACTTCTAGTTGTGAAGTTAATTACACGACAGCATGTTCAGCTATAGTTGGGGGTGTTTGGCTGAGACGACTTATTGTTGTTGATTTGGCTATTGGGGAGTCCTTACCATCTTTACTGATAGTCAAAGCGCTATGGCAGTTAGCGAGGAATCTAGTTTTTTATGCCGCGCTATGGCAGTTAGCGAGGAATCCAGTTTTTTATGCCTGCACAAAACAAATTGAGGTGCATTATCATTATGCCAGGGAGAGATGCTCTGTAAGGAAAATGAGCTTAGCTTATGTGGCAACAAAAGACAACATGGCAAATTTATTCACAAAGGCTCTCTCACGAGATAAGTTTGAAGCTTTTTGCAAAGCTTTGAAATTACTTCCCTTTGGGGATTAGCCTGGGCTCCCTCTCATAGTCCAAAGATCTTGGAACATCTCTGTACTTTTAGTGCCAGCTCACTCCTTGTTCACATCACTCAAAGGGGGATTTGTAGCCATATATTGTAGTGATGTATGTGAATACACTAAAACCATCCGGGGCACTTTTTCCCTCTTTAGGAGGTTTTTTTTTCCCATGCTAGTATGCACCCATCTTGGGGTATACTTATCATCTTTGTGTAGAGCACACTCATCATCTATCTATCATCTCATTGTGTTCTCCCTTGAGCTTCTTCACTCTGTGTGTGTGTGTGTGTGTGCGCGCATTCCTGCAACCTTGTTTCCAACAAGATAGAGTGTGTAACATAACCCTCTCATTGAGGGATTTAGCATGCATGGACCATATGCCAGTTCCATTTTCATGCATCATCCCTTTCTCGGCATTACACACATTATCCATTGCCCTCATTCAAGCTTTGATGATGGTTGTCACTTGAACCTTGAGTGCATCATGCTCTCTGTATATAAGGTATTCCTCTACTCAATCCATTCCTCTTATCTTTTTTCTCATGAACCCTTACATGGCATCTTCAAATTATTCAACATTCATTACTTGGAGGACCGATTCATGTTCTAGCTGTTGGTTTTTGATGGCTAGCATATAAAGCTCCTCATTCTCCTCTAATGAAATACATAACCCTCAAATGCCATTAAGCATAACTGCATTGGTAGCAATTGAAATGAAAGGGACAAATTTCTCACCGAGAGGAGTTGATGAACTTATCGAAATATTCACGCTCTTGGTTTGAGTAGTGTTTGGGTTTCTTGTTGTGAGTATTTTCTCCTTTTTTGATTTCACCATTCTGATTTTTCTTGGAAAGAAGATCCAATATTTTTGAAGAGTGCCTTGAAGCCTCAAGACACCATGGAAACTGCTGAGAGAGAGAGAGAGAGAGAGAGAGAGAGAGAGAGAGAGAGAGAGAGAGAGAGAGAGAGAGATCACTATGCAACAAACCCATATAGCAAAACCTCATATGTACAAATTTTTATAAAATAAAGATAAACCCATTTTATAAATTTTAAGATGATGAACATAGATCTACGAGTTTTTCCACTTTTTGAATTTGAATACCCTTTGCATAAATTTTCAATGATTCCACAAGAAAACAAAACCCTTTCTATTAAAACTCACAAGCTATTTTACATACTTTTAGTGGCTCCTTAGCTCAAACCTTATTGCATCGGGCTAGTATGTATAAGAGCCTTAAGTTACACAACAACATAAATGTTGTGGATTTTAACAATTGCTTGAATTTTCCTTCATAGTGAGTGTTATCCTCCGTTTACTTTTGAATTTGGCCCTTTCTATAACATGTGGTGGAGACCCCTTCTATACCATGTGGTGGAGACCCCTTCTATACCATGTGGTGGAGACTCGTACCAACCAAATTTTGAAGATGGAATTGAAATTCAAGAAAAGTGTCATTTTCCTACTATAATCAAGGTATGTGTCTTCAATTTTCTTAGGTGTCCCTATGCATCTCCTCCTACCCACCCCCCACCCAAAAAAAAAACCACACATAGACATGTGTCAAGGGTGCATTGTGAGAAGCAAGCGACTCTAGTGCAAATTCACAGATATCACCACATCTACCATCAAGAACACTAATGCTAGGGCTCCTATGTTGAAATGTGCAATGTAAAATGAATGGGTTATTTGGTTGAGTGTGTGAAATCACCCTAGAGGTGCAAGATATTGTGGCAAGTAAGGATGCCACACGTAATATTGTATGGTGTGTGAGTGTTGACCAAAAGAGTGGAAAAGGAGTTGCCACATGGATGATGATGTGTAAAGTGGGATAAGGCTAGAAACCCTATATCATTATATGGTTCACTTGAGATATGCAATAGAATTGAGTGTTGAGTCTCTCTCTCTTGTCATGGAGTTCTTAGTGTGGTTTAATCCACCTTAATTATGTTGCTTAATCTATGTCTATCACCATGATCAATCCCATTTTAGGATTGTTTAACTTGGTATTAGAGCTTGGGTGGGCTCTTGGTCATGGTGCATATTTATGTATAGTTTTTCTTGGTTATGAGTTCTTTGATTAAGCATTATTTTCAGTTATTATGAAAAAAACATATGTACTCATATTATCATTTGGATTTGCATTTGTGAGGATTTGAGATAGATTTGGAGGTGTCATTCATGCATATCATGGCTCAGCGAAGCAACCCATTGTGGCCACTTCTAGTTGTGAAGTTAATTACACGACAGCATGTTCAGCTATAGTTGGGTGTGTTTGGCTCAGATGACTTATTGTTGTTGATTTGGCTATTGGTGAGTCCTTACCATCTTTACTGATAGTCAAAGCGCTATGATAGTTAGCGAGGAATCTAGTTGTTCATGCTTGCACAAAACAAATTGAGGTGCATTATCATTATGCCAGGGAGAGATGCTCTGCAAGGAAAATGAGCTTAGCTTATGTGCCAACACAAGACAACATGGCAAATTTATTCACAAAGGCTCTCCAACGAGATAAGTTTGAAGCTTTTCTTTGGGGATTAGCCTGGGCTCCCTCTCATAGTCCAAAGATCTTGGAACATCTCTGTACTTTTAGTGCCAGCTCATCCCTTGTTCACATCACTCAAAGGGGGATTTGTAGCCATGTATGTGAATACACTAAAACCATCCGGGGTAATTTTTCCCTCTTTAGGAGGTTTTTTTTCCCATGCTAGTATACACCCATCTTGGGGTATACTTATCATCTTTGTGTAGAACACACTCATCATCTATCTATCATCTCATTGTGTTCTCCCTTGAGCTTCTTCACTCTATGTGTGTGTGTGTGTGTGTGTGTGTGTATGTGTCTGTGTGCGTGTGTGCATTCCTGCAACCTTGTTTCCAACAAGATAGAGTGTGTAACATAACCCTCTCATTGAGAGGGATTTAGCATGCATGGACCATATGCCAGTTCCATTTTCATGCATCATCCCTTTCTCGGCATTACACACATTATCCATTGCCCTCATTCAAGCTTTGATGATGGTTGTCACTTCAACCTTGAGTGCATCATGCTCTCTGTATATAAGGTATTCCTCTACTCAATCCATTCCTCTTATCTTTTTTTTCATGAACCCTTACATGGCATCTTCAAATTATTCAACATTCATTACTTGGAGGACCGATTCATGTTCTAGCTGTTGGTTTTTGATGGCTAGCATATAAAGCTCCTCATTCTCCTCTAATGAAATACATAACCCTCAAATGCCATTAAGCATGATTGCATTGGTAGCAATTGGAATGAAAGGGACAAATTTCTCATTGAGAGGAGTTGATGAACTTATCGACGTATTCACGCTCTTGGTTTGAGTAATGTTTGGGTTTCTTGTTGTGAGTATTTTCTCCTTTTCTGATTTCACCATTCTGATTTTTCTTGGAAAGAAGATCCAATTTTTTTGAAGAGTGCCTTGAAGCCTCAAGACACCATGGAAGCTGCTGAGAGAGAGAGAGAGAGAGAGAGAGAGAGAGAGAGAGAGAGAGAGAGAGAGAGAGAGAGAGATCACTATGCAACAAACCCATATAGCAAAACCTCATATGTACAAATGTTTTTAAAATAAAGATAAACCCATTTTATAAATTTTAAGATGATGAACATAGGTCTACGAGTTTTTCCACTTTTTGAATTTGAATACCCTTTGCATAAATTTTCAATGATTCCACAAGAAAACAAAACCCTTTCTATTAAAACTCACAAGCTATTTTACATACTTTTAGTGGCTCCTTAGCTCAAACCTTATTGCATTGGGTTAGTATGTATAAGAGCCTTAAGTTACACAACAACATAAATGTTGTGGATTTTAACAATTGCTTGAATTTTCCTTCATAGTGAGTGTTATCCTCCGTTTACTTTTGAATTTGGCCCCTTCTATAACATGTGGTGGAGACCCCTTCTATACCATGTGGTGGAGACCCCTTCTATACCATGTGGTGGAGACTCGTACCAACCAAATTTTGAAGATGGAACTGAAATTCAAGAAAAGTGTCATTTTCCTACTATAATCAAGGTATGTGTCTTCAATTTTCTTAGGTGTCCCTATGCATCTCCTCCTACCCCACCCCCTCCCAAAAAAAAACCACACATAGACATGTGTCAAGGGTGCATTGTGAGAAGCAAGCGACTCTAGTGCAAATTCACAGATATCACCACATCTACCATCAAGAACACTAATGCTAGGGCTACTATGTTGAAATGTGCAATGTAAAATGAATGGGTTATTTGGTTGAGTGTGTGAAAGCACCCTAGAGGTGCAAGATATTGTGGCAAGTAAGGATGCCACACGTAATATTGTATGGTGTGTGAGTGTTGACCAAAAGAGTGGAAAAGGAGTTGCCACATGGATGATGATGTGTAAAGTGGGATAAGGCTAGAAACCCTATATCATTATATGGTTCACTTGAGATATGCAATAGAATTGAGTGTTGAGTGTGAAATCTCTCTCTCTCTCTTGTCATGGAGTTCTTAGTGTGGTTTAATCCACCTTAGTTATGTTGCTTAATCTATGTCTATCACCATGATCAATCCCATTTTAGGATTGTTTAACTTGGTATTAGAGCTTGGGTGGGCTATTGGTCATGGTAAATACTTATGTATAGTTTTTCTTGGTTATGAGTTCTTTGATTAAGCATTATTTTCAGTTATTATGAAAAAAAAGTATGCACTCATATTATCATTTGGATTTGCATTTGTGAGGATTTGAGATAGATTTGGAGGTGTCATTCATGCATATCATGGCTCAGCGAAGCAACCCATTGTGGCCACTTCTAGTTGTGAAGTTAATTACACGACAGCATGTTCAGCTATAGTTGGGTGTGTTTGGCTCAGACGACTTATTGTTGTTGATTTGGCTATTGGTGAGTCCTTACCATCTTTACTGATAGTCAAAGCGCTATGGCAGTTAGCGAGGAATCTAGTTTTTTATGCCGCGCTATGGCAGTTAGCGAGGAATCCAGTTTTTTATGCCTGCACAAAACAAATTGAGGTGCATTATCATTATGCGAGGCAGAGATGCTCTGTAAGGAAAATGAGCTTAGCTTATGTGGCAACAAAAGACAACATGGCAAATTTATTCACAAAGGCTCTCTCACGAGATAAGTTTGAAGCTTTTTGCAAAGCTTTGAAATTACTTCCCTTTGGGGATTAGCCTGGGCTCCCTCTCATAGTCCAAAGATCTTGGAACATCTCTGTACTTTTAGTGCCAGCTCACTCCTTGTTCACATCACTCAAAGGGAAATTTGTAGCCATATATTGTAGTGATGTATGTGAATACACTAAAACCATCCGGGGCACTTTTTCCCTCTTTAGGAGGTTTTTTTTCCCATGCTAGTATACACCCATCTTGGGGTATACTTATCATCTTTGTGTAGAGCACACTCATCATCTATCTATCATCTCATTGTGTTCTCCCTTGAGCTTCTTCACTCTGTGTGTGTGTGTGTGTGTGTGTGTGCGCATTCTTGCAACCTTGTTTCCAACAAGATAGAGTGTGTAACATAACCCTCTCATTGGGGGATTTAGCATGCATGGACCATATGCCAGTTCCATTTTCATGCATCATCCCTTTCTCGGCATTACACACATTATCCATTGCCCTCATTCAAGCTTTGATGATGGTTGTCACTTCAACCTTGAGTGCATCATGCTCTCTGTATATAAGGTATTCCTCTACTCAATCCATTCCTCTTATATTTTTTTTCATGAACCCTTACATGGCATCTTCAAATTATTCAACATTCATTACTTGGAGGACCGATTCATGTTCTAGCTGTTGGTTTTTGATGGCTAGCATATAAAGCTCCTCATTCTCCTCTAATGAAATACATAACCCTCAAATGCCATTAAGCATGACTGCATTGGTAGCAATTGGAATGAAAGGGACAAATTTCTCATCGAGAGGAGTTGATGAACTTATCGACGTATTCACGCTCTTGGTTTGAGTAGTGTTTGGGTTTCTTGTTGTGAGTATTTTCTCCTTTTCTGATTTCACCATTCTGATTTTTCTTGGAAAGAAGATCCAATATTTTTGAAGAGTGCCTTGAAGCCTCAAGACACCATGGAAACTGCTGAGAGAGAGAGAGAGAGAGAGAGAGAGAGAGAGAGAGAGAGAGAGAGAGAGAGAGAGAGAGAGAGATCACTATGCAACAAACCCATATAGCAAAACCTCATATGTACAAATTTTTATAAAATAAAGATAAACCCATTTTATAAATTTTAAGATGATGAACATAGATCTACGAGTTTTTCCACTTTTTGAATTTGAATACCCTTTGCATAAATTTTCAATGATTCCACAAGAAAACAAAACCCTTTCTATTAAAACTCATAAGCTATTTTACATACTTTTAGTGGCTCCTTAGCTCAAACCTTATTGCATTGGGTTAGTATGTATAAGAGCCTTAAGTTACACAACAACATAAATGTTGTGGATTTTAACAATTGCTTGAATTTTCCTTCATAGTGAGTGTTATCCTCCGTTTACTTTTGAATTTGGCCCTTTCTATAACATGTGGTGGAGACCCCTTCTATACCATGTGGTGGAGACCCCTTCTATACCATGTGGTGGAGACTCGTACCAACCAAATTTTGAAGATGGAATTGAAATTCAAGAAAAGTGTCATTTTCCTACTATAATCAAGGTATGTGTCTTCAATTTTCTTAGGTGTCCCTATGCATCTCCTCCTACCCCACCCCCTCCCAAAAAAAACCACACATAGACATGTGTCAAGGGTGCATTGTGAGAAGCAAGCGACTCTAGTGCAAATTCACAGATATCACCACATCTACCATCAAGAACACTAATGCTAGGGCTACTATGTTGAAATGTGCAATGTAAAATGAATGGGTTATTTGGTTGAGTGTGTGAAAGCACCCTAGAGGTGCAAGATATTGTGGCAAGTAAGGATGCCACACGTAATATTGTATGGTGTGTGAGTGTTGACCAAAAGAGTGGAAAAGGAGTTGCCACATGGATGATGATGTGTAAAGTGGGATAAGGCTAGAAACCCTATATCATTATATGGTTCACTTGAGATATGCAATAGAATTGAGTGTTGAGTGTGCAATCTCTCTCTCTCTCTCTCTCTTGTCATGGAGTTCTTAGTGTGGTTTAATCCACCTTAGTTATGTTGCTTAATCTATGTCTATCACCATGATCAATCCCATTTTAGAATTGTTTAACTTGGTATTAGAGCTTCGGTGGGCTCTTGGTCGTGGTGCATATTTATGTATAGTTTTTCTTGGTTATGAGTTATTTGATTAAGCATTATTTTCAGTTATTATGAAATAAACGTATGCACTCATATTATCATTTGGATTTGCATTTGTGAGGATTTGAGATAGATTTGGAGGTGTCATTCATGCATATCATGGCTCAGCGAAGCAACCCATTGTGAGGATTTGAGATAGATTTGGAGGTGTCATTCATGCATATCATGGCTTAGCGAAGCAACCCATTGTGGCCTTTTCTAGTTGTGAAGTTAATTACACGACAGCATGTTCAGCTATAGTTGGGTGTGTTTGGCTCATACGACTTATTGTTGTTGATTTGGCTATTGGTGAGTCCTTACCATCTTTACTGATAGTCAAAGCGCTATGGCAGTGAGTGAGGAATCCAGTTTTTCATTCTTGCACAAAACAAATTGAGGTGCATTATCATTATGCCAGGGTGAGATGCTCTGCAACAAGGAAAATGAGCTTAGCTTATGTGCCAACACAAGACAACATGGCTAATTTATTCACAAAGGCTCTCTCACGAGATAAGTTTGAAGCTTTTTGCAAAGCTTTGAAATTACTTCCCTTTGGGGATTAGTCTGGGCTCCCTCTCATAGTCCAAAGATCTTGTCTCTGTACTTTTAGTGCCAGCTCACCCCTTGTTCACATCACTCAAAGGGGGATTTGTAGCCATATATTGTAGTGATGTATGTGAATACACTAAAACCATCCGGGGCACTTTTTCCCTCTTTAGGAGGTTTTTTTCCCATGCTAGTATACACCCATCTTGGGGTATACTTACCATCTTTGTGTAGAATACACTCATCATCTATCTATCATCTCATTGTGTTCTCCCTTGAGCTTCTTCACTCTATGTGTGTGTGTGTACACGTGTGTGTGTGTGTGTGTGTGTGTGTGTGCATGTGCGCATTCCTGCAACCTTGTTTCCAACAAGATAGAGTGTGTAACATAACCCTCTCATTGAGGGATTTAGCATGCATGGACCATATGCCAGTTCCATTTTCATGCATCATCCCTTTCTCGGCATTACACACATTATCCATTGCCCTCATTCAAGCTTTGATGATGGTTGTCACTTCAACCTTGAGTGCATCATGCTCTCTGTATATAAGGTATTCCTCTACTCAATCCATTCCTCTTATCTTTTTTTTCATGAACCCTTACGTGGCATCTTCAAATTATTCAACATTCATTACTTGGAGGACCGATTCATGTTCTAGCTGTTGGTTTTTGATGGCTAGCATATAAAGCTCCTCATTCTCCTCTAATGAAATACATAACCCTCAAATGCCATTAAGCATGATTGCATTGGTAGCAATTGGAATGAAAGGGACAAATTTCTCATCGAGAGGAGTTGATGAACTTATCGACGTATTCACGCTCTTGTTTCTTGTTGTGAGTATTTTCTCCTTTTCTGATTTCACCATTCTGATTTTTCTTGGAAAGAAAATCCAATTTTTTTGAAGAGTGCCTTGAAGCCTCAAGACACCATGGAAGCTGCAGAGAGAGAGAGAGAGAGAGAGAGAGAGAGAGAGAGAGAGAGAGAGAGAGAGAGAGAGAGATCACTATGCAACAAACCCATATAGCAAAACCTCATATGTACAAATTTTTTTAAAATAAAGATAAACCCATTTTATAAATTTTAAGATGATGAACATAGATCTACGAGTTTTTCCACTTTTTGAATTTGAATACCCTTTGCATAAATTTTCAATGATTCCACAAGAAAACAAAACCCTTTCTATTAAACTCACAAGCTATTTTACATACTTTTAGTGGCTCCTTAGCTCAAACCTTATTGCATTGGGCTAGTATGTATAAGAGCCTTAAGTTACACAACAACATAAATGTTGTGGATTTTAACAATTGCTTGAATTTTCCTTCATAGTGAGTGTTATCCTCCGTTTACTTTTGAATTTGGCCCTTTCTATAACATGTGGTGGAGACCCCTTCTATACCATGTGGTGGAGACTCGTACCAACCAAATTTTGAAGATGGAATTGAAATTCAAGAAAAGTGTCATTTTCCTACTATAATCAAGGTATGTGTCTTCAATTTTCTTAGGTGTCCCTATGCATCTCCTCCTACCCACCCCCCTCCCAAAAAAAAACCACACATAGACATGTGTCAAGGGTGCATTGTGAGAAGCAAGCGACTCTAGTGCAAATTCACAGATATCACCACATCTACCATCAAGAACACTAATGCTAGGGCTACTATGTTGAAATGTGTAATGTAAAATGAATGGGTTATTTGGTTGAGTGTGTGAAATCACCCTAGAGGTGCAAGATATTGTGGCAAGTAAGGATGCCACACGTAATATTGTATGGTGTGTGAGTGTTGACCAAAAGAGTGGAAAAGGAGTTGCCACATGGATGATGATGTGTAAAGTGGGATAAGGCTAGAAACCCTATATCATTATATGGTTCACTTGAGATATGCAATAGAATTGAGTGTTGAGTGTGAAATCTCTCTCTCTCTCTTGTCATGGAGTTCTTAGTGTGGTTTAATCCACCTTAGTTATGTTGCTTAATCTATGTCTATCACCATGATCAATCCCATTTTAGGATTGTTTAACTTGGTATTAGAGCTTGGGTGGGCTCTTGGTCATGGTGCATATTTATGTATAGTTTTTCTTGGTTATGAGTTCTTTGATTAAGCATTATTTTCAGTTATTATGAAAAAAACGTATGTACTCATATTATCATTTGGATTTGCATTTGTGAGGATTTGAGATAGATTTGGAGGTGTCATTCATGCATATCATGGCTCAGCGAAGCAACCCATTGTGGCCACTTCTAGTTGTGAAGTTAATTACACGACAGCATGTTCAGCTATAGTTGGGTGTGTTTGGCTCAGACGACTTATTGTTGTTGATTTGGCTATTGGTGAGTCCTTACCATCTTTACTGATAGTCAAAGCGCTATGATAGTTAGCGAGGAATCTAGTTGTTCATGCTTGCACAAAACAAATTGAGGTGCATTATCATTATGCCAGGGAGAGATGCTCTGCAAGGAAAATGAGCTTAGCTTATGTGCCAACACAAGACAACATGGCAAATTTATTCACAAAGTTTCTCTCACGAGATAAGTTTGAAGCTTTTCTTTGGGGATTAGCCTGGGCTCCCTCTCATAGTCCAAAGATCTTGGAATATCTCTGTACTTTTAGTGCCAGCTCATCCCTTGTTCACATCACTCAAAGGGGGATTTGTAGCCATGTATGTGAATACACTAAAACCATCCGGGGTAATTTTTCCCTCTTTAGGAGGTTTTTTTTCCCATGCTAGTATACACCCATCTTGGGGTATACTTATCATCTTTGTGTAGAACACACTCATCATCTATCTATCATCTCATTGTGTTCTCCCTTGAGCTTCTTCACTCTATGTGTGTGTGTGTGTGTGTGTGTGTGTGTGTGTGTGTGTGTGTATGTGTCTGTGTGCGTGTGTGCATTCCTGCAACCTTGTTTCCAACAAGATAGCTTTACTGATAGTCAAAGCGCTATGATAGTTAGCGAGGAATCTAGTTGTTCATGCTTGCACAAAACAAATTGAGGTGCATTATCATTATGCCAGGGAGAGATGCTCTGCAAGGAAAATGAGCTTAGCTTATGTGCCAACACAAGACAACATGGCAAATTTATTCACAAAGGCTCTCTCACGAGATAAGTTTGAAGCTTTTCTTTGGGGATTAGCCTGGGCTCCCTCTCATAGTCCAAAGATCTTGGAACATCTCTGTACTTTTAGTGCCAGCTCATCCCTTGTTCACATCACTCAAAGGGGGATTTGTAGCCATGTATGTGAATACACTAAAACCATCCGGGGTAATTTTTCCGTCTTTAGGAGGTTTTTTTTCCCATGCTAGTATACACCCATCTTGGGGTATACTTATCATCTTTGTGTAGAACACACTCATCATCTATCTATCATCTCATTGTGTTCTCCCTTGAGCTTCTTCACTCTGTGTGTGTGTGTGTGTGTGTGTGTGTGTATGTGTCTGTGTGCGTGTGTGCATTCCTGCAACCTTGTTTCCAACAAGATAGAGTGTGTAACATAACCCTCTCATTGAGAGGGATTTAGCATGCATGGACCATATGCCAGTTCCATTTTCATGCATCATCCCTTTCTCGGCATTACACACATTATCCATTGCCCTCATTCAAGCTTTGATGATGGTTGTCACTTCAACCTTGAGTGCATCATGCTCTCTGTATATAAGGTATTCCTCTACTCAATCCATTCATCTTATCTTTTTTTTCATGAACCCTTACATGGCATCTTCAAATTATTCAACATTCATTACTTGGAGGACCGATTCATGTTCTAGCTGTTGGTTTTTGATGGCTAGCATATAAAGCTCCTCATTCTCCTCTAATGAAATACATAACCCTCAAATGCCATTAAGCATGATTGCATTGGTAGCAATTGGAATGAAAGGGACAAATTTCTCATTGAGAGGAGTTGATGAACTTATCGACGTATTCACGCTCTTGGTTTGAGTAATGTTTGGGTTTCTTGTTGTGAGTATTTTCTCCTTTTCTGATTTCACCATTCTGATTTTTCTTGGAAAGAAGATCCAATTTTTTTGAAGAGTGCCTTGAAGCCTCAAGACACCATGGAAGCTGCTGAGAGAGAGAGAGAGAGAGAGAGAGAGAGAGAGAGAGAGAGAGAGAGAGATCACTATGCAACAAACCCATATAGCAAAACCTCATATGTACAAATGTTTTTAAAATAAAGATAAACCCATTTTATAAATTTTAAGATGATGAACATAGGTCTACGAGTTTTTCCACTTTTTGAATTTGAATACCCTTTGCATAAATTTTCAATGATTCCACAAGAAAACAAAACGCTTTCTATTAAAACTCACAAGCTATTTTACATACTTTTAGTGGCTCCTTAGCTCAAACCTTATTGCATTGGGTTAGTATGTATACGAGCTTTAAGTTACACAACAACATAAATGTTGTGGATTTTAACAATTGCTTGAATTTTCCTTCATAGTGAGTGTTATCCTCCGTTTACTTTTGAATTTGGCCCCTTCTATAACATGTGGTGGAGACCCCTTCTATACCATGTGGTGGAGACCCCTTCTATACCATGTGGTGGAGACTCGTACCAACCAAATTTTGAAGATGGAACTGAAATTCAAGAAAAGTGTCATTTTCCTACTATAATCAAGGTATGTGTCTTCAATTTTCTTAGGTGTCCCTATGCATCTCCTCCTACCCCACCCCCTCCCAAAAAAAACCACACATAGACATGTGTCAAGGGTGCATTGTGAGAAGCAAGCGACTCTAGTGCAAATTCACAGATATCACCACATCTACCATCAAGAACACTAATGCTAGGGCTACTATGTTGAAATGTGCAATGTAAAATGAATGGGTTATTTGGTTGAGTGTGTGAAAGCACCCTAGAGGTGCAAGATATTGTGGCAAGTAAGGATGCCACACGTAATATTGTATGGTGTGTGAGTGTTGACCAAAAGAGTGAAAAAGGAGTTGCCACATGGATGATGATGTGTAAAGTGGGATAAGGCTAGAAACCCTATATCATTATATGGTTCACTTGAGATATGCAATAGAATTGAGTGTTGAGTGTGAAATCTCTCTCTTTCTCACTTGTCATGGAGTTCTTAGTGTGGTTTAATCTACCTTAGTTATGTTGCTTAATCTATGTCTATCACCATGATCAATCCCATTTTAGGATTGTTTAACTTGGTATTAGAGCTTGGGTGGGCTCTTGGTCATGGTAAATGCTTATGTATAGTTTTTCTTGGTTATGAGTTCTTTGATTAAGCATTATTTTCAGTTATTATGAAAAAAAAGTATGCACTCATATTATCATTTGGATTTGCATTTGTGAGGATTTGAGATAGATTTGGAGGTGTCATTCATGCATATCATGGCTCAGCGAAGCAACCCATTGTGGCCACTTCTAGTTGTAAAGTTAATTACACGACAACATGTTCAGCTATAGTTGGGTGTGTTTGGCTCAGACGACTTATTGTTGTTGATTTGGCTATTGGTGAGTCCTTACCATCTTTACTGATAGTCAAAGCGCTATGGCAGTTAGCGAGGAATCTAGTTTTTTATGCCGCGCTATGGCAGTTAGCGAGGAATCCAGTTTTTTATGCCTGCACAAAACAAATTGAGGTGCATTATCATTATGCCAGGGAGAGATGCTCTGTAAGGAAAATGAGCTTAGCTTATGTGCCAACACAAGACAACATGGCAAATTTATTCACAAAGGCTCTCTCACGAGATAAGCTTGAAGCTTTTTACAAAGCTTTGAAATTACTTCCCTTTGGGGATTAGCCTGGGCTCCCTCTCATAGTCCAAAGATCTTGGAACATCTCTGTACTTTTAGTGCCAGCTCACTCCTTGTTCACATCACTCAAAGGGGGATTTGTAGCCATATATTGTAGTGATGTATGTGAATACACTAAAACCATCCGGGGCACTTTTTCCCTCTTTAGGAGGTTTTTTTTTCCCATGCTAGTATACACCCATCTTGGGGTATACTTATCATCTTTGTGTAGAGCACACTCATCATCTATCTATCATCTCATTGTGTTCTCTTTTAAGCTTCTTCACTCTGTGTGTGTGTGTGTGTGTGTGTGTGCGCGCGCGCGCATTCCTGCAACCTTGTTTCCAACAAGATAGAGTGTGTAACATAACCCTCTCATTGAGGGATTTAGCATGCATGGACCATATGCCAGTTCCATTTTCATGCATCATCCCTTTCTCGGCATTACACACATTATCCATTGCCCTCATTCAAGCTTTGATGATGGTTGTCACTTCAACCTTGAGTGCATCATGCTCTCTGTATATAAGGTATTCCTCTACTCAATCCATTCCTCTTATCTTTTTTTTCATGAACCCTTACATGGCATCTTCAAATTATTCAACATTCATTACTTGGAGGACCGATTCATGTTCTAGCTGTTGGTTTTTGATGGCTAGCATATAAAGCTCCTCATTCTCCTCTAATGAAATACATAACCCTCAAATGCCATTAAGCATGACTGCATTGGTAGCAATTGGAATGAAAGGGACAAATTTCTCATCGAGAGGAGTTGATGAACTTATCGACGTATTCACGCACTTGGTTTGAGTAGTGTTTGGGTTTCTTGTTGTGAGTATTTTCTCCTTTTCTGATTTCACCATTCTGATTTTTCTTGGAAAGAAGATCCAATATTTTTGAAGAGTGCCTTGAAGCCTCAAGACACCATGGAAACTGCTGAGAGAGAGAGAGAGAGAGAGAGAGAGAGAGAGAGAGAGAGAGAGAGAGATCACTATGCAACAAACCCATATAGCAAAACCTCATATGTACAAATTTTTATAAAATAAAGATAAACCCATTTTATAAATTTTAAGATGATGAACATAGATCTACGAGTTTTTCCACTTTTTGAATTTGAATACCCTTTGCATAAATTTTCAATGATTCCACAAGAAAACAAAACCCTTTCTATTAAAACTCACAAGCTATTTTACATACTTTTAGTGGCTCCTTAGCTCAAACCTTATTGCATTGGGCTAGTATGTATAAGAGCCTTAAGTTACACAACAACATAAATGTTGTGGATTTTAACAATTGCTTGAGTTTTCCTTCATAGTGAGTGTTATCCTCCGTTTACTTTTGAATTTGGCCCTTTCTATAACATGTGGTGGAGACCCCTTCTATACCATGTGGTGGAGACCCCTTCTATACCATGTGGTGGAGACTCGTACCAACCAAATTTTGAAGATGGAATTGAAATTCAAGAAAAGTGTCATTTTCCTACTATAATCAAGGTATGTGTCTTCAATTTTCTTAGGTGTCCCTATGCATCTCCTCCTACCCCACCCCCTCCCAAAAAAAAACCACACATAGACATGTGTCAAGGGTGCATTGTGAGAAGCAAGCGACTCTAGTGCAAATTCACAGATATCACCACATCTACCATCAAGAACACTAATGCTAGGGCTACTATGTTGAAATGTGCAATGTAAAATGAATGGGTTATTTGGTTGAGTGTGTGAAATCACCCTAGAGGTGCAAGATATTGTGGCAAGTAAGGATGCCACACGTAATATTATATGGTGTGTGTGTTGACCAAAAGAGTGGAAAAGGAGTTGCCACATGGATGATGATGTGTAAAGTGGGATAAGGCTAGAAACCCTATATCATTATATGGTTCACTTGAGATATGCAATAGAATTGAGTGTTGAGTCTCTCTCTCTTGTCATGGAGTTCTTAGTGTGGTTTAATCCACCTTAATTATGTTGCTTAATCTATGTCTATCACCATGATCAATTCCATTTTAGGATTGTTTAACTTGGTATTAGAGCTTGGGTGGGCTCTTGGTCATGGTGCATATTTATGTATAGTTTTTCTTGGTTATGAGTTCTTTGATTAAGCATTATTTTCAGTTATTATGAAAAAAACGTATAAACTCATATTATCATTTGGATTTGCATTTGTGAGGATTTGAGATAGATTTGGAGGTGTCATTCATGCATATCATGGCTCAGCGAAGCAACCCATTGTGGCCACTTCTAGTTGTGAAGTTAATTACACGACAGCATGTTCAGCTATAGTTGGGTGTGTTTGGCTCAGACGACTTATTGTTGTTGATTTGGCTATTGGTGAGTCCTTACCATATTTAGTGATAGTCAAAGCGCTATGATATTTAGCGAGGAATCTAGTTGTTCATGCTTGCACAAAACAAATTGAGGTGCATTATTATTATGCCAGGGAGAGATGCTCTGCAAGGAAAATGAGCTTAGCTTATGTGCCAACACAAGACAACATGGCAAATTTATTCATAAAGGCTCTCTCACGAGATAAGTTTGAAGCTTTTCTTTGGGGATTAGCCTGGGCTCCCTCTCATAGTCCAAAGATCTTGCAACATCTCTGTACTTTTAGTGCCAGCTCATCCCTTGTTCACATCACTCAAAGGGGGATTCGTAGCCATGTATGTGAATACACTAAAACCATCCGGGGTAATTTTTCCCTCTTTAGGAGGTTTTCTTTCCCATGCTAGTATACACCCATCTTGGGGTATACTTATCATCTTTGTGTAGAACACACTCATCATCTATCTATCATCTCATTGTGTTCTCCCTTGAGCTTCTTCACTCTATGTGTGTGTGTGTGTGTGTATGTGTCTGTGTGCGTGTGTGCATTCCTGCAACCTTGTTTCCAACAAGATAGAGTGTGTAACATAACCCTCTCATTGAGAGGGATTTAGCATGCATGGACCATATGCCAGTTCCATTTTCATGCATCATCCCTTTCTCGGCATTACACACATTATCCATTGCCCTCATTCAAGCTTTGATGATGGTTGTCACTTCAACCTTGAGGGCATCATGCTCTCTATATATAAGGTATTCCTCTACTCAATCCATTCATCTTATCTTTTTTTTCATGAACCCTTACATGGCATCTTCAAATTATTCAACATTCATTACTTGGAGGACCGATTCATGTTCTAGCTGTTGGTTTTTGATGGCTAGCATATAAAGCTCCTCATTCTCCTCTAATGAAATACATAACCCTCAAATGCCATTAAGCATGATTGCATTGGTAGCAATTGGAATGAAAGGGACAAATTTCTCATTGAGAGGAGTTGATGAACTTATCAACGTATTCACGCTCTTGGTTTGAGTAATGTTTGGGTTTCTTGTTGTGAGTATTTTCTCCTTTTCTGATTTCACCATTCTGATTTTTCTTGGAAAGAAGATCCAATTTTTTTGAAGAGTGCCTTGAAGCCTCAAGACACCATGGAAGCTGCTGAGAGAGAGAGAGAGAGAGAGAGAGAGAGAGAGAGAGAGAGAGAGAGAGAGAGAGAGAGAGAGATCACTATGCAACAAACCCATATAGCAAAACCTCATATGTACAATTTTTTTTAAAATAAAGATAAACCCATTTTATAAATTTTAAGATGATGAACATAGGTCTACGAGTTTTTCCACTTTTTGAATTTGAATACCCTTTGCATAAATTTTCAATGATTCCACAAGAAAACAAAACCCTTTCTATTAAAACTCACAAGCTATTTTACATACTTTTAGTGGCTCCTTAGCTCAAACCTTATTGCATTGGGTTAGTATGTATAAGAGCCTTAAGTTACACAACAACATAAATGTTGTGGATTTTAACAATTGCTTGAATTTTCCTTCATAGTGAGTGTTATCCTCCGTTTACTTTTGAATTTGGCCCCTTCTATAACATGTGGTGGAGACCCCTTCTATACCATGTGGTGGAGACCCCTTCTATACCATGTGGTGGAGACTCGTACCAACCAAATTTTGAAGATGGAACTGAAATTCAAGAAAAGTGTCATTTTCCTACTATAATTAAGGTATGTGTCTTCAATTTTCTTAGGTGTCCCTATGCATCTCGTCCTACCCCACCCCCTCCCAAAAAAAAACCACACATAGACATGTGTCAAGGGTGCATTGTGAGAAGCAAGCGACTCTAGTGCAAATTCACAGATATCACCACATCTACCATCAAGAACACTAATGCTAGAGCTACTATGTTGAAATGTGCAATGTAAAATGAATGGGTTATTTGGTTGAGTGTGTGAAAGCACCCTAGAGGTGCAAGATATTGTGGCATATGATGTGTAAAGTGGGATAAGGCTAGAAACCCTATATCATTATATGGTTCACTTGAGATATGCAATAGAATTGAGTGTTGAGTGTGAAATCTCTCTCTCTCTCTCTCTTGTCATGGAGTTCTTAGTGTGGTTTAATCCACCTTAGTTATGTTGCTTAATCTATGTCTATCACCATGATCAATCCCATTTTAGGATTGTTTAACTTGGTATTAGAGCTTGGGTGGGCTCTTGGTCATGGTAAATACTTATGTATAGTTTTTCTTGGTTATGAGTTCTTTGATTAAGCATTATTTTCAGTTATTATGAAAAAAAAGTATGCACTCATATTATCATTTGGATTTGCATTTGTGAGGATTTGAGATAGATTTGGAGGTGTCATTCATGCATATCATGGCTCAGCGAAGCAACCCATTGTGGCCACTTCTAGTTGTGAAGTTAATTACACGACAGCATGTTCAGCTATAGTTGGGTGTGTTTGGCTCAGACGACTTATTGTTGTTGATTTGGCTATTGGTGAGTCCTTACCATCTTTACTGATAGTCAAAGCGCTATGGCAGTTAGCGAGGAATCTAGTTTTTAATGCCGCGCTATGGCAGTTAGCGAGGAATCCAATTTTTTATGCCTGCACAAAACAAATTGAGGTGCATTATCATTATGCCAGGGAGAGATGCTCTGTAAGGAAAATGAGCTTAGCTTATGTGCCAACACAAGACAACATGGCAAATTTATTCACAAAGGCTCTCTCACGAGATAAGTTTGAAGCTTTTTACAAAGCTTTGAAATTACTTTCCTTTGGGGATTAGCCTGGGCTCCCTCTCATAGTCCAAAGATCTTGGAACATCTCTGTACTTTTAGTGCCAACTCACTCCTTGTTCACATCACTCAAAGGGGGATTTGTAGCCATATATTGTAGTGATGTATGTGAATACACTAAAACCATCCGGGGCACTTTTTCCCTCTTTAGGAGGTTTTTTTTTCCCATGCTAGTATACACCCATCTTGGGGTATACTTATCATCTTTGTGTAGAGCACACTCATCATCTATCTATCATCTCATTGTGTTCTCCCTTGAGCTTCTTCACTCTGTGTGTGTGTCTGTGTGTGTGTGTGTGTGTGTGTGTGTGTGTGTGTGTGTGTGTGTGTGTGTGCGCGCGCGCATTCCTGCAACCTTGTTTCCAACAAGATAGAGTGTGTAACATAACCCTCTCATTGAGGGATTTAGCATGCATGGACCATATGCCAGTTCCATTTTCATGCATCATCCCTTTCTCGGCATTACACACATTATCCATTGCCCTCATTCAAGCTTTGATGATGGTTGTCACTTCAACCTTGAGTGCATCATGCTCTCTGTATATAAGGTATTCCTCTACTCAATCCATTCTTCTTATCTTTTTTTTCATGAACCCTTACATGGCATCTTCAAATTATTCAACATTCATTACTTGGAGGACCGATTCATGTTCTAGCTGTTGGTTTTTGATGGCTAGCATATAAAGCTCCTCATTCTCCTCTAATGAAATACATAACCCTCAAATGCCATTAAGCATGACTGCATTGGTAGCAATTGGAATGAAAGGGACAAATTTCTCATCGAGAGGAGTTGATGAACTTATCGACGTATTCACGCACTTGGTTTGAGTAGTGTTTGGGTTTCTTGTTGTGAGTATTTTCTCCTTTTCTGATTTCACCATTCTGATTTTTCTTGGAAAGAAGATCCAATATTTTTGAAGAGTGCCTTGAAGCCTCAAGACACCATGGAAACTGCTGAGAGAGAGAGAGAGAGAGAGAGAGAGAGAGAGAGAGAGAGAGAGAGATCACTATGCAACAAACCCATATAGCAAAACCTCATATGTACAAATTTTTATAAAATAAAGATAAACCCATTTTATAAATTTTAAGATGATGAACATAGATCTACGAGTTTTTCCACTTTTTGAATTTGAATACCCTTTGCATAAATTTTCAATGATTCCACAAGAAAACAAAACCCTTTCTATTAAAACTCACAAGCTATTTTACATACTTTTAGTGGCTCCTTAGCTCAAACCTTATTGCATTGGGCTAGTATGTATAAGAGCCTTAAGTTACACAACAACATAAATGTTGTGGATTTTAACAATTGCTTGAGTTTTCCTTCATAGTGAGTGTTATCCTCCGTTTACTTTTGAATTTGGCCCTTTCTATAACATGTGGTGGAGACCCCTTCTATACCATGTGGTGGAGACCCCTTCTATACCATGTGGTGGAGACTCGTACCAACCAAATTTTGAAGATGGAATTGAAATTCAAGAAAAGTGTCATTTTCCTACTATAATCAAGGTATGTGTCTTCAATTTTCTTAGGTGTCCCTATGCATCTCCTCCTACCCCACCCCCTCCCAAAAAAAAACCACACATAGACATGTGTCAAGGGTGCATTGTGAGAAGCAAGCCACTCTAGTGCAAATTCACAGATATCACCACATCTACCATCAAGAACACTAATGCTAGGGCTACTATGTTGAAATGTGCAATGTAAAATGAATGGGTTATTTGGTTGAGTGTGTGAAAGCACCCTAGAGGTGCAAGATATTGTGGCAAGTGAGGATGCCACACGTAATATTGTATGGTGTGTGAGTGTTGACCAAACGAGTGGAAAAGGAGTTGCCACATGGATGATGATGTATAAAGTGGGATAAGGCTAGAAACCCTATATCATTATATGGTTCACTTGAGATATGCAATAGAATTGAGTGTTGAGTGTGCAATCTATCTCTCTCTCTCTCTTGTCATGGAGTTCTTAGTGTGGTTTAATCCACCTTAATTATGTTGCTTAATCTATGTCTATCACCATGATCAATCCCATTTTAGGATTGTTTAACTTGGTATTAGAGCTTGGGTGGGCTCTTGGTCATGGTGCATATTTATGTATAGTTTTTCTTGGTTATGAGTTCTTTGATTAAGCATTATTTTCAGTTATTATGAAAAAAACGTATAAACTCATATTATCATTTGGATTTGCATTTGTGAGGATTTGAGATAGATTTGGAGGTGTCATTCATGCATATCATGGCTCAGCGAAGCAACCCATTGTGGCCACTTCTAGTTGTGAAGTTAATTACACGACAGCATGTTCAGCTATAGTTGGGTGTGTTTGGCTCAGACGACTTATTGTTGTTGATTTGGCTATTGGTGAGTCCTTACCATATTTACTGATAGTCAAAGCGCTATGATATTTAGCGAGGAATCTAGTTGTTCATGCTTGCACAAAACAAATTGAGGTGCATTATTATTATGCCAGGGAGAGATGCTCTGCAAGGAAAATGAGCTTAGCTTATGTGCCAACACAAGACAACATGGCAAATTTATTCATAAAGGCTCTCTCACGAGATAAGTTTGAAGCTTTTCTTTGGGGATTAGCCTGGGCTCCCTCTCATAGTCCAAAGATCTTGCAACATCTCTGTACTTTTAGTGCCAGCTCATCCCTTGTTCACATCACTCAAAGGGGGATTCGTAGCCATGTATGTGAATACACTAAAACCATCCGGGGTAATTTTTCCCTCTTTAGGAGGTTTTCTTTCCCATGCTAGTATACACCCATCTTCGGGTATACTTATCATCTTTGTGTAGAACACACTCATCATCTATCTATCATCTCATTGTGTTCTCCCTTGAGCTTCTTCACTCTATGTGTGTGTGTGTGTATGTGTGTGTGTGTGTATGTGTCTGTGTGCGTGTGTGCATTCCTGCAACCTTGTTTCCAACAAGATAGAGTGTGTAACATAACCCTCTCATTGAGAGGGATTTAGCATGCATGGACCATATGCCAGTTCCATTTTCATGCATCATCCCTTTCTCGGCATTACACACATTATCCATTGCCCTCATTCAAGCTTTGATGATGGTTGTCACTTCAACCTTGAGGGCATCATGCTCTCTATATATAAGGTATTCCTCTACTCAATCCATTCATCTTATCTTTTTTTTCATGAACCCTTACATGGCATCTTCAAATTATTCAACATTCATTACTTGGAGGACCGATTCATGTTCTAGCTGTTGGTTTTTGATGGCTAGCATATAAAGCTCCTCATTCTCCTCTAATGAAATACATAACCCTCAAATGCCATTAAGCATGATTGCATTGGTAGCAATTGGAATGAAAGGGACAAATTTCTCATTGAGAGGAGTTGATGAACTTATCAACGTATTCACGCTCTTGGTTTGAGTAATGTTTGGGTTTCTTGTTGTGAGTATTTTCTCCTTTTCTGATTTCACCATTCTGATTTTTCTTGGAAAGAAGATCCAATTTTTTTGAAGAGTGCCTTGAAGCCTCAAGACACCATGGAAGCTGCTGAGAGAGAGAGAGAGAGAGAGAGAGAGAGAGAGAGAGAGAGAGAGAGAGAGAGAGAGAGATCACTATGCAACAAACCCATATAGCAAAACCTCATATGTACAATTTTTTTTAAAATAAAGATAAACCCATTTTATAAATTTTAAGATGATGAACATAGGTCTACGAGTTTTTCCACTTTTTGAATTTGAATACCCTTTGCATAAATTTTCAATGATTCCACAAGAAAACAAAACCCTTTCTATTAAAACTCACAAGCTATTTTACATACTTTTAGTGGCTCCTTAGCTCAAACCTTATTGCATTGGGTTAGTATGTATAAGAGCCTTAAGTTACACAACAACATAAATGTTGTGGATTTTAACAATTGCTTGAATTTTCCTTCATAGTGAGTGTTATCCTCCGTTTACTTTTGAATTTGGCCCCTTCTATAACATGTGGTGGAGACCCCTTCTATACCATGTGGTGGAGACCCCTTCTATACCATGTGGTGGAGACTCGTACCAACCAAATTTTGAAGATGGAACTGAAATTCAAGAAAAGTGTCATTTTCCTACTATAATTAAGGTATGTGTCTTCAATTTTCTTAGGTGTCCCTATGCATCTCGTCCTACCCCACCCCCTCCCAAAAAAAAACCACACATAGACATGTGTCAAGGGTGCATTGTGAGAAGCAAGCGACTCTAGTGCAAATTCACAGATATCACCACATCTACCATCAAGAACACTAATGCTAGAGCTACTATGTTGAAATGTGCAATGTAAAATGAATGGGTTATTTGGTTGAGTGTGTGAAAGCACCCTAGAGGTGCAAGATATTGTGGCATATGATGTGTAAAGTGGGATAAGGCTAGAAACCCTATATCATTATATGGTTCACTTGAGATATGCAATAGAATTGAGTGTTGAGTGTGAAATCTCTCTCTCTCTCTCTCTTGTCATGGAGTTCTTAGTGTGGTTTAATCCACCTTAGTTATGTTGCTTAATCTATGTCTATCACCATGATCAATCCCATTTTAGGATTGTTTAACTTGGTATTAGAGCTTGGGTGGGCTCTTGGTCATGGTAAATACTTATGTATAGTTTTTCTTGGTTATGAGTTCTTTGATTAAGCATTATTTTCAGTTATTATGAAAAAAAAGTATGCACTCATATTATCATTTGGATTTGCATTTGTGAGGATTTGAGATAGATTTGGAGGTGTCATTCATGCATATCATGGCTCAACGAAGCAACCCATTGTGGCCACTTCTAGTTGTGAAGTTAATTACACGACAGCATGTTCAGCTATAGTTGGGTGTGTTTGGCTCAGACGACTTATTGTTGTTGATTTGGCTATTGGTGAGTCCTTACCATCTTTACTGATAGTCAAAGCGCTATGGCAGTTAGCGAGGAATCTAGTTTTTAATGCCGCGCTATGGCAGTTAGCGAGGAATCCAATTTTTTATGCCTGCACAAAACAAATTGAGGTGCATTATCATTATGCCAGGGAGAGATGCTCTGTAAGGAAAATGAGCTTAGCTTATGTGCCAACACAAGACAACATGGCAAATTTATTCACAAAGGCTCTCTCACGAGATAAGTTTGAAGCTTTTTACAAAGCTTTGAAATTACTTTCCTTTGGGGATTAGCCTGGGCTCCCTCTCATAGTCCAAAGATCTTGGAACATCTCTGTACTTTTAGTGCCAACTCACTCCTTGTTCACATCACTCAAAGGGGGATTTGTAGCCATATATTGTAGTGATGTATGTGAATACACTAAAACCATCCGGGGCACTTTTTCCCTCTTTAGGAGGTTTTTTTTTCCCATGCTAGTATACACCCATCTTGGGGTATACTTATCATCTTTGTGTAGAGCACACTCATCATCTATCTATCATCTCATTGTGTTCTCCCTTGAGCTTCTTCACTCTGTGTGTGTGTGTGTGTGTGTGTGTGTGTGTGTGTGTGTGTGTGTGCGCGCGCGCATTCCTGCAACCTTGTTTCCAACAAGATAGAGTGTGTAACATAACCCTCTCATTGAGGGATTTAGCATGCATGGACCATATGCCAGTTCCATTTTCATGCATCATCCCTTTCTCGGCATTACACACATTATCCATTGCCCTCATTCAAGCTTTGATGATGGTTGTCACTTCAACCTTGAGTGCATCATGCGCTCTGTATATAAGGTATTCCTCTACTCAATCCATTCCTCTTATCTTTTTTTCATGAACCCTTACATGGCATCTTCAAATTATTCAACATTCATTACTTGGAGGACCGATTCATGTTCTAGCTGTTGGTTTTTGATGGCTAGCATATAAAGCTCCTCATTCTCCTCTAATGAAATACATAACCCTCAAATGCCATTAAGCATGACTGCATTGGTAGCAATTGGAATGAAAGGGACAAATTTCTCATCGAGAGGAGTTGATGAACTTATCGACGTATTCACGCTCTTGGTTTGAGTAGTGTTTGGGTTTCTTGTTGTGAGTATTTTCTCCTTTTCTGATTTCACCATTTTGATTTTTCTTGGAAAGAAGATCCAATATTTTTGAAGAGTGCCTTGAAGCCTCAAGACACCATGGAAACTGCTGAGAGAGAGAGAGAGAGAGAGAGAGAGAGAGAGAGAGAGAGAGAGAGAGAGAGATCACTATGCAACAAACCCATATAGCAAAACCTCATATGTACAAATTTTTATAAAATAAAGATAAACCCATTTTATAAATTTTAAGATGATGAACATAGATCTACGAGTTTTTCCACTTTTTGAATTTGAATACCCTTTGCATAAATTTTCAATGATTCCACAAGAAAACAAAACCCTTTCTATTAAAACTCACAAGCTATTTTACATACTTTTAGTGGCTCCTTAGCTCAAACCTTATTGCATTGGGCTAGTATGTATAAGAGCCTTAAGTTACACAACAACATAAATGTTGTGGATTTTAACAATTGCTTGAATTTTCCTTCATAGTGAGTGTTATCCTCCGTTTACTTTTGAATTTGGCCCTTTCTATAACATGTGGTGGAGACCCCTTCTATACCATGTGGTGGAGACTTGTACCAACCAAATTTTGAAGATGGAACTGAAATTCAAGAAAAGTGTCATTTTCCTACTATAATCAAGGTATGTGTCTTCAATTTTCTTAGGTGTCCCTATGCATCTCCTCCTACCCACCCCCCTCCCAAAAAAAAACCACACATAGACATGTGTCAAGGGTGCATTGTGACAAGCAAGCCACTCTAGTGCAAATTCACAGATATCACCACATCTACCATCAAGAACACTAATGCTAGGGCTACTATGTTGAAATGTGCAATGTAAAATGAATGGGTTATTTGGTTGAGTGTGTGAAAGCACCCTAGAGGTGCAAGATATTGTGGCAAGTGAGGATGCCACACGTAATATTGTATGGTGTGTGAGTGTTGACCAAACGAGTGGAAAAGGAGTTGCCACATGGATGATGATGTATAAAGTGGGATAAGGCTAGAAACCCTATATCATTATATGGTTCACTTGAGATATGCAATAGAATTGAGTGTTGAGTGTGCAATCTCTCTCTCTCTCTCTCTTGTCATGGAGTTCTTAGTGTGGTTTAATCCACCTTAATTATGTTGCTTAATCTATGTCTATCACCATGATCAATCCCATTTTAGGATTGTTTAACTTGGTATTAGAGCTTGGGTGGGCTCTTGGTCATGGTGAATATTTATGTATAGTTTTTCTTGGTTATGAGTTCTTTGATTAAACATTATTTTCAGTTATTATGAAAAAAAAGTATGCACTCATATTATCATTTGGATTTGCATTTGTGAGGATTTGAGATAGATTTGGAGGTGTCATTCTCAAGTTTGAGAGGAGATTTGCAACAATGAGGTTGCATAGAAGCTGCCCTCAAGAGAGTTGCAAATGGACCCATTCTTTAGAAAGAGTTGCCTTGTTGTTTTCCAAATGCTTGCTTCAAAAGGAATCTTGGATTATTTAATGATAAGAGAATTAGTTGAATTGACAGGGGCACATGCTAAAGGCAAGTGGTTGGGCCTGGGATGGAAAGATAAATTGTTCTCTTATTCTCCTCTCAAACTAACAGGTTCCCCTCTTTGTAAGATACTGTGCAAAAAGTGGAAAGATGGCTTGAGTTTGATGACCTAGGATGGGGGATACAGAGTGACAGGTAACTCCAGCTTAGCCTGGGGATTTGCTGGACACACAAATTCAACCCCCCTTTTAGATTACTTGACATCAACTCTACAAAGACGTTGAACAATAAAGGATTAAAAAGACTAAATGACCGTTGGGACTGTTCCGAGGTTAGGTGGAAGGATCTGGATCAACTAACTTCGGAGTTCCACCTGTCTAGGAGGGAGAAGGACTTGATGGCCCTGGTGATTGATTAGATACAAAATGGGTGGTGCAGTTGTAGATGAGACTTGCTGGATTAAGGATTGGGTTTGGGTTACTGGGGTTAAGCTAACAAATGGAAAAACAAGAGACTTGTATACAGAAATGAGGAGAGGAGAGAGCAATGTTGAATACTGTAACAAGATTTGGAGAGTGTGTTGGGGTTCTAA
The DNA here is from genome assembly GCF_041138505.1 of Cibotium barometz. Lineage (NCBI taxonomy): Eukaryota > Viridiplantae > Streptophyta > Polypodiopsida > Cyatheales > Cibotiaceae > Cibotium > Cibotium barometz. Next base: position 24,527,962 of record NC_141048.1, read on the forward strand.
TAATTGGAAAAAGTGGTGGAAGCTGCTGTGGAAGAGTCAGATGCCCAAAAAGTTTTAGGTGTTTCTGTGGAGGGTATGTATGTGGGAACTACCTATTGGATCTAGATTTCTTCATAAAAACTTCACTAATGTATGCTGCCCATATGTAAATCTGCATTGGAGGATGGTAAACATGCATTTTGGGAATGCCTGGCCATCAGAGGGGCATGGGGAAGGATTGGAAAATGGGTTGAACAATGCCTAAGAATCCATGGTTACTGGGGAGATTGGTTACTTGGAAAATGGGCCTTCAATGATGAAGCTACAAGGATATTGTTTAATATAATCAGAGCATGTTGTTTGTGGGAAATATGGCTCACTAGAAATGCTATTGTCTTTCAGAATGCTTCTCTTGTTGGTGTTGATGTGACAGATGTAATGCACAAATGTATTTGTATGTGTTGGTCTGTGATTAATGTGAATAAGCTTAGAAATGAAGGCAGGGACCATTTCTTGTTGAAGCTGCAGATAAGCATCTCTTGATTCATGCCTAAATCTGGGGAAGCTTCAAACATACTGGGGGTTTCTAACCCATGATTCATTTTTGCCAGGTGAATGACATTGAAGGATGGAAAATCAGATTGCCTAGGTTTGAACCTAGAACCAGAAGGTGGTATCTTAAGGAGAAACAAACCGATTACACCTTTGTATCTTTTATAGAGAATCCAGTTGGAACAGGCCCATAGTGAAAATCTGGTCTAAGAAGGGGGGCATTCTAGAAAAGCAGACCCCAAGGGGGCGTACTACTACTGAGGCCATGATGGAGGCATGCATTATATTGGGGTATCAAATTTCATGGGAGAAATCTAGCTTTATGTTGGAAGATGAGAGATGGGATTTTCTTTGTAATGTTTTAAATGAAGTGAAGGGTGAAAAGTAGAGGAATGGATTCAGTAAATTCCTTATGTAAACAATTTACTGGTGTATTTGGATTTCTCTAGTTAATATATGTATTTACTATTGGTCCCCCAAAAAAGTGTTTATCTTTATGTTCATCATTGCTTAAGGGGCGTAAAGTTTATCTGAAAAAATGGTGTTTATATTTATGTGTAGACCATATCTTTATAAGTTAAAATAAAAAATAAAAAAATTAAGGTTAAAAAGGTCACATACAAAGCTCATCCTATTATCTCATGTGATATCATAAGGATATGAGTTCTTAACGTTCTTCTATAAGTCATAAGTCTTGGTAAGATATTTATAAGCACATAGGGTATGATAGAATCTCAAGATCTTATAAGCTCATATAAAACCTTTGATTGCTAAGGTTCAAGCTTTATAAACTAAGGTTAACACCTTAGTCTATGCTAAAGCCTGAACCTTAGCGATCTAAGGTTTAATTAAATTTCCCACTTTAGCAATCTAAGTTAACACCTTAGTCTATGCTAAAGCTTGAACCTTAGCAATCTAAGGTTTAATTAAATTATACCCACGTCAGCAATCTAAGGTTTAATTAAATTACCCATGTTAGTCTATGCTAAAGCTGAAGCTTAGGAATCTAAGGTTTAATAAATGGCAAGTTTTAATCTTAGTTTTTTAATTAATTAATGTCTATTTATCTTGAATATGTCTGTTTTTCTTGGAGAGCAAGCCAAATTTCAAAAAAAAACAACACAAATACACATAGCACATGTGCATGCAGGCTACGTGTGCGTGCACACATACAAACAAACATTAAAGCTTTGCTAATCTATTATGTATTATCCATGGAAAACTTTTTTGTGATGTGGCACAAGGAGAGGAGAGAAAAGAGAAATTCTAGATTTCTAAAAAATAAGAGAAAAAAATCCCCCCATTGCCATGTGGCAATAGGGGATTTTTTCATTCTTTAGTACCCTAAGATATTCGAATTTTGAATTTGAATGCGTGGAGGAGAGGTGATGAGTTCCTTGGGGAGAGAGAGAATTTAAGCACCTCTTCACCTCGGGTAGCCTAAGATTCTTGTGGGAAAGCAAGCATCGAGGGAAGCCCTTGTGGCATGCTAAAAATTTAACTAGTACTTACCATAATCACGTTATCAATTAAACAAATTTAACTTGAAAAATACTCTAAACAGATATGCCAACTTGTGTTTCACCGATTTCCCACCGATTTTGTAGTTGAAGAGCCTAAATCAAAGCCGCAAATTTCTGCTTTTGACCCCCCCATCCCCCCCACCAAAAGCACGCACCCAGGGTATTACACGCACATCCTCACAAGTGAGAGAGACAACCCAGACACAGGAGAAGGAAAGCTTTTTGCCATAACCAGGTTATCCTCGTAGAGAAAATCTATCCCCTTCATTGCTCGGACCTTGACACAGAAAACCCTCAGAGGTCAAAGCAAGAGTCAAACAAGAGACAGACTACAAAGGATCGGAAGGCTTCAGCTTGGCAAGTGGCCAGTGGTGGTACTAGTGCCAACGCTTATAATCCTCTTCATCAGACATTCCATAGGCTAGAGTCTGTTTCTACAGATACTGGAGAAAGACATTTCAATGGAAGATTCAAATCCCTAGACATTAATGATAATGCCAGTTCAAATGGAGGAGGTGCAGAGTTGGAGTGCATGTTTAGTAATGGTAGCTATTTGGGTGAATCTGAGGACAAGAATGGGAAGGAGAAACATGGACTTGGAAAATCATGGAGTCAATCTGGAGTCATAGGTGGTGCTGATAAGAATGACAAATTTTGAGGAAAAAATGAACACAAACACCAGAGACACATGAAGTCCCAAGATGAGTCACCCTTGTGCACTTCCCATTGCCCCTTTCATCTTGGTGCTCGCCTCATGTCCGTGCACAACCTCCTCTTCCACCCACTTGGGCCGCCGTCCTTGGGTGGCCTTAAGACACCACCCCTTTGCCTCGTGCTAGATGGTTGGCTCTTTCAACTTAGTCACACTCTTTCAACTTAGCTTGCTGGCTGAGACACATGGGCTAGAGGTGTCCGGCTAACTTCCCCCCAAGATACTCTAGGTTTGGAAAGCTCATTTTGAACCTCTTTCTTCCTCTTCTAAGCTCTCCATTACTGCAGAAACTAAGCTCTCCATTACTCTAGGTTTGGAAAGCTCATTTTGAACCTCTTTCTTTCTCTTCTAAGCTCTCCATTACTGCAGAAACTCCATACCTCTCAAGCTCTCCCTCCTTGTTAATCTCCCTCAGTCTCAAGCTCCCTCTCCCTCTTTCTTCCTTTTCTAAGCTCTCCATTGCTGCAGAAACTCCATCCCTCTCAAGCTCTCCCTCCTTCTCAAGCTCCCTCCCTCTCAATCTCCCTCTCTCTCTCTCTCTCTCTCTCTCTCTCTCTCTCTCTCTCTCTCTCCCTCCCTCCCTCTCCATTGCTGCAGAAACTCTATCCCTCTTTAGTTTACTCTCGGTTCAGGAAGCCTATTCTCAAACTCTTGCCCTCTTTTAAGCTTTCCATTGCTGTACTGAAAAGCGTGAACTTTCTCTCTCTCCACTCCTCTGTTGTAAAACAAGCTTTTCTTTTCCCTTCTTCTCTTTTCTTACCACCATGGCCTCTTCCAGTAATGTGAGAAGACCTAGGGAGAAGGTGGAAGAGCTTGTGTTGCATAACACAAGAGATGAGAATGGAGTTTGGGCTCTAACAAGATTTAAGGTTGGGACTTGGGTCTACATGCAGCCAAGCTCTAAGGGACCACATCGAGTGCGTCAACAATTGGGGAATATGCTACATCATTGGAAGGGGCGACTACAAGGCTTCAAGCATACTAAGAAGGAAGGACTAGTTGCCATAGTGCAACATGTGTATACCCTTGGAGACCTGTACATTCAAGGCCAATGACCAAGGTTTCCTTCAAATTGTCAGTGTAACATAAACACAGCTTTAACAACATGCTAATATTGGATTTTTTGTTTCAAATTTTCTTATGATCCTCCATTTTCTTATGTCTCTCTGCAGATACTTTCCCCTCTAATTATGTTGAGGAACAACCACTCCAAAGCCTCACTGGAGTTTTCTATGCTATGCATGCATCCATTGGAGAGGCAATGTTTATATCTCAAAGCCCAAGTGATCTTGTACTACAGAACAAAATCTTTTTCTTTTATCACTCATATTTTGTAGATAAAAAACCAGGTTTATTTGGCAAGCTAGAAGAGATCCCCAACCCCCCTCTTAACAATCCCGAATGGCCCAAACCAGATGCTTGGACCATCTTATGCTTAAAGTTTAAGATGGTAAGTGATATCAAGACATCACTCAAGTTTTCAAAGGCATCTAGGTCAATAGGGCTAAATTGGTTTTGTCCTTTACATGTTTTTGTGCACATGTTCAATTCCATGCCAATGCACCAAACAAAAACAATGTATATTTGTAAGGAGGTACGGTCTAACCAAATTCAAGGATTACTAGGAGAGGGTTGGAAGGTTAATGAGGGGGTCACATCAAGGTGATGTGTACAAGTGCAATGTAGTAGATTCTACAATGTCTTGCAGATTCTTGAAGACACGCTCTATTTTGTACATGCATCTGCACTACCAAAGATGGATGCAAAAGCACGGGACATGGATCCCACTTCAAGCCTCAGAAGAAGAAATTATGCTTATTGAGTGAGTGGCAGCAAGCAAGCATTGGAGCCTAACAAACCTGCATCAACACTTTAGCATCATGGGCTTTGACAATGTGGAAGAGTCAAGTTTCAAGTTGATGAGAAGAAAGGTATATCTGATTCCACCACATGTCTAGAATTAACCCTTACACTTTCTGGTTATTGTGCCACTTTCTATATTTTTACAGATTGGGAAGCGTAAGGAGGGGACAACCATGGGAATTATGTATAGGAAAATATTTTGATTTTTTCTTTGATTGCAGAGGGTGGTTGAAATTGACGCATTTGCAGGAAGAGGCGGCAGCACAGCAGAGACCAGGCCAAGGTCCATGGACATGATGCTGCATTGGCGCACTATCTTGGTCGGCTTCTTGTGGATGGCATCGCCATTATCCACAGGGACTACACCCCTCAATCTGCCTTCACTCTTCTTTTTGAAAGCCCTCTCTAAGGTGCTCTGTGTAGCCTCTATGGCACAGAGCACCAAATGTATAGTTCTGATTAAAAAATCCCTTGCCTTCGATGTTTTTGGTTCTGGATTTAGGGGTAAGCTTCTTGCTCGTATAGGTATAACTAAAAGCATAGGCATAGAGTATCCTCAAGAAATAGCCCAATCACTCCTTGAGCACACTCTGCCCCAATAACAAGAGAAGGAAGCTCAATATTGTAAGAAAGTTGTAAAGATGATGTATCACTTCTTATTATGAATACAATATAGTTTTTGCAAACTTATTTTCATCAAGTATATCATTGTTTTTTCTGGTTTGTACCATCAATGTTTTTGTGAATACATCAGAAATGACCCTGGGAGCCTAGGGGAGAGTGCTAGAACAGTGTGAATTTTGAGCCTGCACCGCTATTGTAGAGCCCAAATTCGCACTGTTTTGGCACAGCTTCCTCAGCTCTTCAGGAGCAATTCTGATGCATTGGATGACAAATAATGTATTTTTACACATGATTAAAGGTATTTTTATCTTGTAAATTACTGTTTTTCATCATCAATGTACTCAACTTCATGCATCAGAAATGATTCTGAGTGGCTAGGGGAGGAGTGCCAGAACAGTGCGAATTTTGAGCCTGCACCGCTGCTGTAGAGCCCAAATTTGCACTGTTCTGGCATAGCTTCCCCAGCCCTCTAGGAGAAATTTTGATGCATTGGATGACAAATAATGTATTTTTACACATGATTAAAGGTATTTTTATCTTGTAAATTACTGTTTTTTATAATTAATGTACTCAACTTCATTATAAATACATCAAAAATGATCTTGAGTGGCTGGGGAGCAGTGCTAGAACAGTGCAAATTTTGAGCCTGCAGCGCCGCTGCAGAGCCTAAATTCGCACTGTTCTGGCATAGCTTCCCCAGTCCTCCATAAGAGCAATTCTGATGCATTGGATGACAAATAATGTAATTTTACACATGATTAAAGCTGTTTTTATCTTATAAACTATTGTTTCTCACAATTAGTGTACTCAACTTCATTGCATCAGAAATAATTCTGAGTGGCTGGGGGAGCAGTGCCAGAACAGTGCGAATTTTGAGCCTGCACTGTTGCTATAGAGCCCAAATTCGCACTGTTCTAGCATAGCTTCCCCAGCCCTCTAGGAGCAATTCTGATGCATTGGTGGATGACAAATAATGTATTTTTACACATGATTAAAGATATTTTTATCTTATAAATTTTTATTTTTTTCATAATTAATGTACTCAACATCATTATAAATGCATCAGAAATGATCCTGAGTGGCTGGGGGAGCAGTGCCAAACCAGTGCGAATTTTGAGCTTGCAGCGCCACTGCAGAGCCTAAATTCGCACTGTTCTGGCATAGTTTTCCCAGTCCTCCAGGAGCAATTCTGATGCATTGGATGACAAATAATGTAATTTTACACACGATTAAAGGTGTTTTTATCTTATAAACTATTGTTTCTCACAATTAGTGTACTCAACTTCATTATAAATGCATCTGAACTGATCTTGAGTGGCTGGGGGAGCAGTGCCAGAACAGTGCGAATTTTGAGCCTGCATTGCCCTGCAGAGCCTAAATTCGCACTGTTCTGGCATAGCTTCCCCAGTCCTCCAGGAGCAATTTTGGTGCATTGGATGATAAACACTGTATTTTCACACATGATTAAAGGTGTTTTTATCTTGTAAACTACTGTTTCTCACAATTAGTGTGCTCAACTTCATATAAAGGGGAGAAGTGCCAGAACAGTGCAAATTTTGAGCCTACATCGCCGTTGTGTTGCAAAGGTCAAATTCGCACTGTTCTGGCACAGCTTCCTCAGTCCTCCAGGAGCATTTCTAATGCCTTGGGTGACAAACTGGCACATGATAGACACTCCATGTTAAACAAACATGATGACACCGAGACATTGTAAGAGAAACTTAAAATTTTAATTATCAAAAGGTTACAAATGAAAGCTAGATAGGCTTGTTACAAAGGGGAATTTGAAACAAAAGAGTTGCTTCAAAAAGAAGGTTAACATCTAAGATCTCTAGATCGTGTCGTCTCGCTCACCTCGAATGCGCCGGGCTAGTTACATGTCCTTGGTAGATATGGTAATCCTCTTTGCATGTATTGCAAGGAGGTTGGTGTCTTCAAAAAGCCCAACAAGGTAAGCCTCGGAGGCTTCTTGCAATGCTTCAAGGGCAATCCCCTACACACGGAACTCTATTCTATATCGTTGGAGAATCTCCTTCACTGTGCGAGCGAAAGGGGCTCTTCTTATCACATCAACTCAGTGTTCCGCTAATAAAACTTGATTTCTTGATTTATTGTGATGCTTGCAATTGAGATTGGAGAATATGGGTTTGCCAAGCTCCACTTGTAGTCAATCTTCTGCAGTATCCTAACAAGCCAAGCTCTCCTTCACCCCAACAAATTGCATAAAAGATGATAAATCACGGAAAGGAGGGTTTGCTTTTAATGGAGGGTCAATTGGATAGAGATGCCCCCATCAACCCAAAGATCTACATTTTTCTCCTTAGCTATCCTATGAGCTTGGACAGATTGTGCATCAGTAGGATGGGTTTTTTTAGAGCTGCCATACTCTTCAGGAATATGAATGTGTAAATCAACCTTCCGTTTTCTAGCTTCACAAGGGGCTACACACACAGCTTGCAAAGGCTCCATAGCTAAGCAGAGGAAGAAGCTAAAGCAGAGAGATCCTCAGAGGAAGAGAGAGAGAGAGTGAGAGAGACTGTTAAAACTTTGCTGTTGAAAGTTTAACACAAATCCGTTTTTCTTAAGTAGAAAATGATATTTTTGATATGGAAATATACTAACATGGAGTTTCTCATCATCAATAAATTACATTTATGAGAAAATTTAAAAAATAATAATTTTTTGGGTCCCCACAATTTCACGATCTCATGGATGTAGTGGTTCCTAACAGTTAGTTATGTTTTGGGGTTGTGGGGACCTGACAGTTAGTTATGGATGTACTGGCTCCTGATAGGCTTCTGACGTGACCCTTGAATTACAAGCTTTTCGGAGGAAAAATTTTATTTTCATCATACATATTGGTTGGGTGGTGTTTTTTCCACCTCAAAATGTTAAAAAATAAAAAATAAAAAATTTTCACTTTTTGGGACCCACCTATATACGAGAATGTTTTGGTGATGTGGAAGGGAGATATGGTGGGAGTTAATGAGAAAGGAGATTTCAAACTGACAAGAAAGATTCAATTTGTAGAGAGTGAAGATAAAAAATTCATACATATTGGTTGGGTGGTGTTTTTTCCACCTCAAAATGTAAAAAAATAAAAAAAATCACTTTTTGGGACCCACCTAAATACGAGAATGTTTTGCTGATGTGGAAGGGAGATATGGTGGGAGTTAATGAGAAAGGAGATTTCAAACTGACAAGAAATATTCAATTTGTAGAGAGTGAAGATTCAAAAAGTAAGAGAGAAAGTATAAGAAAGGTCAAAAAGTAAGAGAGAGAGTATGAGAATATTCCCTTTAAAAAGTGAAACTAGGGGGGTATGGCTAATGTGGCAAGGTAAAAAATAGGGGGTATGGCTGATGTGGCAAGGTAAAAAATAGGAGTCATCATAGCCTTTGTCTCCCTTAAGCTAACTTTTTAAGCTCTAATCCCTTAAAATTAGGAATCCTTAGGAGGCCCTTTTTGGGTCCAAAAAATTCCTAATGTACGAGTCTTCTCTCATGAGCTCCACTTCCTCTATGGCCATGCTTGAGAATCCCCAACTACCTCATGCATAAGATGTCTTGGTGCATAAACGCAAGCAGGTACTCTGTCTCTCTCTCTCTCTCTCTCTCTCTCTCTCTCTCTCTCTCTCACACACACACACACACACACACACACACATCATCATCATCATCATCAAAACCAAGTGCACTCCATGCTCTGAAGCTTGCACAACAAGATTATTTTTTTTAAATTCTTTTACCGTATTTTGTGTGAGTGCTTGGGTAGCATACTTCGTGTAGTGTAGAGAATATTTGAAATGCTCAAATGAACATGAATTTGAAAGCTTACTATAGGAAGCAATGCTAGACTAACATCCACAATCAATGAGCTTAAAGCCTGTTCTTATGTTCGATGGGGATTCAAAAGTATCTCGCAAATTAGAAAATTAACTTTATGTATGTTTTTTAAAAAAACTTCACTCACATAAACGAGCACAAAAATCCTATAACTTGATGAATGACGTGTAACTCAGATTCAAATGCGGTAATGAAGTTGCAATTATCAATCTTGCTATGTAACCTGAGATCTCTGTCGATGTCCATCCATTCCTCACATCGAATATAATCATAGCCTTGATGTTCATGCTCGTTCGAGCTCTATAAGCTGTTCATATAAACTTGAGAAAGACACGCATACGAAGAGGACGTGCTATAGAAATGGTATGGGTTGCAATGTCCATCTTCATTCAAGCGCTTCAAGATGTTTATACATGAACAGAAGGACACACGTTCTTTCAAAGTACGTTGACAATGCACAGGTACAGGCAATCATGTGAGGATAAGGGTACCCAAGCATTCTAGTTTCAATCACAAGGCATTTTGTTAATTTGAATTTTGAATTTGAAGAAGTGGAAAAAGAGAATGCATTCAAATGCTTTGTTTGGGGAAGATGATTAGATTAGATGCCTAGATTTGTGCTAGAGGTAACTTTTGTGTGTATTTTATATATATATATATATATATTTATTTATTTATTTATTTATATAAAAACCACACATAATAGATATGCACACACTATACATACACACACACACATACATACATACATACATACATACATACATATATATATATATATTTATATTTATATAAAAACCACACATAATAGATATGCACACACTATACATACACACACACACATACATACATACATACATACATATATATATATATACACTATACATACACACACACACATACATACATACATACATACATACATACATACATACATACATACATACATATATATATATATATATATATATATATATATATATATATGTATGTATGTATGTATGTATGTATGTATGTATGTATGTATACACACACACACATATATATACACGCTCACACATATACATACATATATATATACACACACACACACACACATACATACACACATACACATACACACACAAATACACACATGCATGCATGCACCTATTGTTAAAATGCAAGCAAAGTGATGAGGTATGGTGGATCAAATGCAAGAATCAACATCATTAGCAAAGTAATTAAACAATGATTAAGATAAAATTAGTGAGCAATTAACTGATAGCTTAATGTAGGCATAAATACTCAAA